>NW_021703778.1:64665574-64726344 GCF_005190385.1 Monodon monoceros
CTTGATAGTTTAATTTTGCAAAACTTTCTCAGTCCCTAGCATACTTTTTGCCATGATCCCAATTACACACTCCTCACTCTGTCTACATTGCCAACGGGGATGCAAAATGGGGCCCTTTTCTGCATTAACACTGAAAAAAAATAAACTGACCTAAAAATCCTTTTTTAAAAAATATGCATTTAACATTTCCATGTCTTTAGAGGCTTGATAAGGTTTTTTGTTTTTTTTTTTTTGTAAGCTATTGGAGGTGGAAAGGAGAGCGGATGGAAGAAGGGAATGAGCTCATGAAAATTCAGAACTCTGGTGTAGATTTCCTCATGTAAAAGCAATTGCCCTGACACCCTGGTCAACATATTGTCAAAAAAGACTCAAGATATCCAGCCACTTATACAACTTAATTTTTTTAAACAAGCCCATATCCATAAAAGTCCCACAATAAGGGAGACACTTATCAGTGACAGTGCTGTTTTTCAAGCCCCTTTATGAAGGCTTAAGAAAAGAAAGCAAACTTTAATGTATTATCAATGAAAACTGTTTACAAGGCAGAAGATTGCACCTGGCAGGAGCTTTCTGACACATTTATCACTTCATTCCAAAGCTGGGTGGGAAGGGGTGACCTTCCCTTGACAGCTGATGCCCGGCAAAAAGGATGAAGAATGTGTCAGAAATTTTATGAATCTTCTGCAGGCAATTGTAATAGTGAAAATGATCATGATTCTTTTCTCCATCCCCATTCATAAATCTCTGTCAGCACTTGAAGATAACACTGACAATCTATTGTAGTCTTTCAACATAAGGAACCATTGTGGCAGCTTAACTTGGAGCCCAGGAGTGGTACCTGAAACTGGAAGCCTTCCCAGTACAGCATGTACTGATAAGATGCTGAAAAGGGAGAGTAATGGGAAAAGAAGCAGAAAGGGAGGTGAGGGCGTGGAAAGGGGAAGGTTTGTAAACCTAGCTGTGTGATGGTGAGCAAATCACTTAACACTTCTGTGATCTACTTGGCTCTGTCAAATAAAAATAGCATTATTTGCTCTTCCTAAATTACAGGAGAAATGTAAAGAGAAAAACAAGATAATGGATGTAAAACCACTTTAAGAAGTTGAAAGCACTGGGCAAATATAAGGTATTACTATTCATACTATTGTGGTAGGAAAATGTTCCAAAGAGAAGGATCCAACTAATTAGCCATGAATGTGTAGCTTGGAAAAGATAATATGTGGGTGACATGAGGTTAGGAAGAGCAGCTCACACTTGCATTTGCAAAGCTGAAATTTGACATGAGCTCAGTAACCCGCACTGCCAAGCTCAATATGTATGTGTTCAATAAATATTTTTTGACTGATTGCTTTTAGTACATTGTATAATAATTATTTGTTTTTTTAAGTGTCTCCCTCACTATGGTAGTTCCTTAAGACAGGAATTACATTTACTTAATTTATTGCTGTTTTCCAGTACCAACCACAGTGTCTGTTACAAGGCTGGCAATACATAAATATGTATTAAATAAACAAAAAAACAGATAAATGAAAGAATAAAACAATGGCAAATTTCTCTATAATTATGGTGAGTCAACTGAACTAACTGCTTAGTTAAAAATTGAATAACTGGAGCCAAGATGACATGTTAATCAAGAGAATAGGGTATTGACAAATGGATAAGCAGATAGATTAATGAACTGGGATACAGAGGGTAGAAACAAACCCACACTATGTAGTCAAATTTTGACAAGGGACCAAAGCAATTCAATGAGGAAAGAAAGTATTTTCAAAAGTGATGCTAGAACCACTGCATATTCATTGGAAAAAAAAAGAGCCTCAATTCCTACCTCACACCATACACAAAAATTAATTGACAATGGACCATAAATCTAAACATAGAGTTAAAACTATAAAACTTCTAGAAGTAAACATAAGAGAATATCATCATGACCTTGGGGCTAGGTAAAGATTTCATTGAGAGATCACAGAGAACACTAACCACAAAGGAAGAAAAAAAAGATAAATTGGACTCTATCTAAATTAAAAACGTCAGCTCATCAAAAGACATGATTAAGAATCCAATAAGCCTCAGACTGGGAGCAAATATTCATAACACATATATCTGATCTTCCTTCTGATACTGTCCTATGTCAGTTCTTTCCTCCACAGACAAGCTTCTTGAAAGACTGTTTACTGCTGCCTACTCTTCACATTGTCCTGCAACCCTCTGCATTGGGGTTTATGCCTCCAACCCAATGTCCTCCTTTCCAGAGGCACCTTGCTGTGAAACCCACAGAACAACTTTGTGTCCTTGCTTCAAGTGTTTTCTCCCTGACATTTGAGAGGAGTAACTACCCGCTCTTTGGCTTGGTGTCCATACCACCTTTCCCTCCCTCCTTCCTAGTTTTCCTCCTCCTCAGCATTATCCCTCTCAGGCTCATTTTGGGCTCTTCTTCTTCTTGTATCTTATATTCAGTGTCCCTTGAAGTTGTATCCTTGGATCTCCATTCCTATCTCCTGGTGATCTCATCCTAGTTCTTGATTAAAATTCCAACTATAGGTTGATAACTCCCAAATCAACATTTGAGTAGATTTCTCTCATGAGCTCCAGGCTGATATATTCATCTAGATGTCCTCTGATGTTTTCATATGGGTCTCAAATTCAATGTGTAACAATCCACTCCCCTCCCCCAAATCTGCCACTTTCGCTATCTTCAACTTCATTAAAAGAGAAGATCACCACCAGGTCATCTTCAAATCTAATCATTCCCCAAACCTATATATAGACTCTTTGTCCCTAAGTTTTTCTTAAGTTAGTCCCATCCCATCCATTTCCACTATTACTGCTTTAGTCTAGCCTCTTGCAACATCTGCTTGTGTTATTATTACAGGAGCTTCCTAATTCTTCTCCCTGCTTAGAGTTTGAGCCTTCTTCACTTATACCCTATACATAGCTTGCTGTAAGAGTGATGTTTCCCAAACTTAAATCTCATAGCACTACCCTGCTCAAAACTTTCCAATGGTTTCCTATTAACCTCAGGACCAAATTCAAACTCTTAAGCTTGATGCCCAATGTTTTTCTTACTTCTTTAACTCCACTAAACCACGCACCCGCTTAAGTTCTGGCTCTCTTGACAGTTCTCTGAGTAGAACAACCATCTATCTATTCACTTGTTCATTCTTTTTTTTTTTTAATTAATTCATTTCTTTTTGGTGTGTTGGGTCTTTGTTGCTGTGCGCGGGCTTTCTCTACTCTTCATTGCTGTGCGCGGGCTTCTCACTGCGTTGGCTTCTCTTGCTGCAGAGCACAGGCTCTAGGTGCACGGGCTTCAGTAGTTGTGGCTCACGGGCTCAGCAGCTGTGGTGCACGGGCTTAGTTGCTCCGCGGCATGAGGGATCTTCCCGGACCAGGGATGCAACGCATGTCCCCTGCGTTGGCAGGTGGATTCTTTAACCACTCTGCCACCAGGGAAGTCCCTCTTGTTCATTCTTTCTGAAACTACTATGGAATATTTATCATGTCCAAGGTCCTGTGACATTTCATTTTCCTTTCTCATATATATTGTCTTGTGTATATTATATATATTATAACCCCTGCCTTTAATGTATTTTGTTCTTTTTTGTATAAGACTAACTTCCAAACATCCCCAGAGACTTAGTTCAAGATAATCTTCTTTTCAAAGCCTTCTTTTAATTTAATTTAATATTTTAATTAATTTTTATACAGCAGGTTCTTATTAGTCATCAATTTTATACACACCAGTATATACATGTCAATCCCACTCTCCCAATTCATCCCACCACCCCCACCCCCGCCACTTTCCCCCCTTGGTATCCATACGTTTGTTCTCTATTTCTGTGTCTCATTTTCTGCCCTGCAAACCGGTTCATCTGTACCATTTTTCTAGGTTCCACATATATGTGTTAACATACGATATTTGTTTTTCTCTTTCTGACTTACTTCACTCTGTATGACAGTCTCCAGATCCATCCACGTCTCTACAAATGACCCAATTTCTTTCCTTTTTATGGCTGAGTAATATTCCATTGCATATATGTACCACATCTTCTTTATCCATTCGTCTGTCGATGGGCATTTAGGTTGCTTCCATGACCTGGCTATTGTAAATAGTGCTGCAATGAACATTGGGGTGCATGTGTCTTTTTGAATTATGGTTTTCTCTGGGTATACGCCCAGTAGTGAGATTGCTGGGTCATATGGTAATCCATGAAGTCTTCTTTTGATACTCCTCAAAACCCCTTCCTACATCACATCAGGCTTGGTTCTCACATAGCCCTTGCTACACAGAACTGCAATCCTCTATCTCTTTGCTCATCTGCCTCATCAGCTAAATGAAAACTCCCTGGAGGCAGTGCTTAGCATTTTAACCTACTAGAAGAGAGTAGGTTTGCCATAGATGTTTGCTGAATGAGGTCACCCTCAGTTTGCATCCGGACTTTCTCACTTAGCACAATCATCTTGGGAAAATTACTTAATCTGGACAATGTCTCTGAGTCTTGTAGATTATAATTCTTTCTCACATGATCATATCTTGAGGGGATTAAATGATATGAAGATTCTAAAACTCCAAGCACTGTCCTGGCCTCTGGTGGATGGCTTACAAATGCTAGTTCTAGCAGTTTAACCATCACTCCCAATGGTGTAAGCCAAATCTAGCGTCCAGAAGAAGAGATCATGAAGTGTAAGCTATTACAGAAAGAGGCTGTATTCTTCTAACGGGCCCTTTCCATGTGGGAGAAAGGTCTGGAGACATTTGGAAAATCATGGCTATACAGATAACCACATATAACATAAGAGATGAAGTACAACTGGAGAGTCAAATTGGACATGATATAATTTCACATGAATACTTGAAAAGATTCCCGCAAGCCATCTCAATAGGAAGTTTGTTTCCCTCCAGAAACATTTATTCCTTCAATAAATAAACATCTGCTCTGTGTAAAGTCCTATGCAAGATGTGATAAATGATACAGAAGTGAACTGGGCATGGGTACTGGTGTGGTAGGACAAACACAGGAAGGTTGGTCAAAGTACTTTGTTCCAACTCCTGGCTTTATCATTTACTAGCTATGAGATCCTGGGCAAATCTCTTAACTTTCCTGAAACTCAATTTCCTCAGTTGTAAAATGGAGATCATCTTAACAAATGCCTTCCTTAATTTGAATAAGTGAGATAAGGTAGGAGAGAATCTCACTATAAACAAAGTGTTTCAGAAATATAACAATTATTATTTATGCTCCACTTTTAAGAAATTTAGTCAAATAAGGAAGACAAGACATGTCACAAAATACAGAGAATACCGGCCACTGCGTGAGGGAGTTTGGAGGAGCCGACACATACAAGTGCCCCTTCCTAAATTTGACTCTGCTCATTGCAGTAAAGGCACTTTGGTTTTTGCATCCTGCCTTGCGTTTTTCTTTGTTCTGTCTCCCTTCCCTCTTTCCTGCCTCATTTTCATGTTTTTCCTTTTGCTCTTGCTATCCTGCTGAGGAAGCAAACAAACCTCCAAGTCATGTGGTCTTTCCACCCAATCCCACTTTTCCAACCTTTCCGATCACAAATCTTTCTGGCTCTGACTTCTGAAACCAGCCACTAAAAGGTATTGCCTGCAATTGTGACCAGAAGAGAAAGTGTGGGAGCTTCACACTGACAGAGGTTCTTGGTTACAGATATCTAAACCTGTCTGTGTCTATGACCAGCTTTTTACTCCATTACATTTTCAACTGTACTAACATACCTGGGAAAAGTGTGAACCAGAAACTATCAGAGAAGACGTGCTTAATTCAGCTGTCTTTGCATGTGATAGGGTTTGTGGACATAATAAATATAATTTTTTAAAGCCTGGAGTGCTTGGTTAATGAAACGGAGCTTCTTCCTTCCATATCTCATTTACAATCTAATTTACAATGTTCCATTTTTTTGTGCTTAATATTTTATTAAGAGATAATATTTTATTATAAAGAATTGGTTTTTTTCCAATTAATACGTACTTATAATAGATTTTCTGCATTCTTTAAGGTAATTTTGGGTCCTGGGGCCATACTAATTTTCCCATGGTAACATAGCTCTGATATTACAATGAAAGTAAGTGGGAATGTAGGATTTGATTTACATTAAATTTTTCATGAGCATAGCTATAGAAATCAAGGTAACCCTGCACTTAAACTTATTAGAACCATATAAAGACATTAGCCTTAAGTTTAGGTACAAGCCCCACTTGTATTTACAAATAGGAAGCCAAATGCCTCAACAGAGAGATGCTACCTCAATTTATTGTCTTAACTCATTTTGTTCTGTGGCATGGACTCAGTCTAAGAGAGAAGTCCTACACTACCTGTGTAGTCCTATAGGTCCTAGCAGGTATCTTGGATGCTGCCATGAAGAGTAAGGAAAACTCCAAAGAGGCAGAATTCTGGGCTTGCCCAGCTATATAGCCAGAGAAGTTCTGCTTTTATTGTATTTTATTTATTTAAACATATTGATTTAACAAACATTTGAAATAAGAGTTGTGTTATGATAAACAACAGGTTGATCTAAGTTAACCTTGCAACTCATATCAGGGAAATTATTAAGAACTATTATAAATATCTTGAAAAACTCTCCTGTTTCAAAACACTTAGAGACACGGGATAAAATATAACAGAGACGTTTAAAGGTTTGGCCAAGTTTACAACAAAGTAAGAGAAATCCTTAGGGGCCAAAAACTAAGAAGGAATGGGAACAAAAGTAATAGGCTGATATTGAAGCTTGGGCTGCTCTCAGGGACTTTGCTAGTCCCTGTGACTCAGTGTGATTTAATGGTTGCATATGAGGACATGAGACAAACACTGGGGCTATGTAAGATACAGAGTTGAAATTAGGACTCCTATACAGAATCAAGAGCTTTAAAAGGAGTTAAACTTCAGTGAAAGGTTGGGTGGAAAACATTAGCCTGCTGGGAAGAGGAGAAACTTGTTAATCCTGATGTAAGCTCTTGTGAGGAAAAAAGTCTCCTTGAGAATTTGTGAACACAGGTCTGTGTTTACAGGGATTACTATACTATGTAGATGACTTAGGAAGCCTCAGTCCCAAATTAATTTACAATGTTCATGGACAAAGTGTCAGGCAGAAACAAAAGCAAATTATTCCTGTAAAGAATCACCCTCAAAGCAGACTTTGCAGAATTCATACAGGTATAACTGAAATGAATAAGAGTTGAGAAACCAAATTTACAAAACTCTGAGAAACAAATCGAAATGCGTAAGATTTGACAAAACTACAAAGAAAGAGATTTAGGCTTCCATGGACTTCAGGAAGGAGTTGCCAGAAAAAGAAATAAGAGAGGAAATTGAAAATATGATCAAGGAACAATATATTAAGAAAAAATATAAGCACATTTTGAGAAAAACCAAACAAATTATGTCTATGAATAAAAAAATCACATAACTCTTAAAATTAAAAATCAGTGGATGGACTGAATAACAGAATGGGCAGAGTTAAAGGGAGAATTAGTGAACTGAAAAATAGCTCTAAGGAAATAGCTTACTGCATAGTGCATACTGAAGCACTTACTATTTAGAGGAAAAGATGAAAATATAATAGAATATGGACACTTGAAAGAGAAAGTCTAGAAAACATCTTATCAAAATTGCAGAAGAAAAGACCAGAGAAATGGGAAGAATAATGAAAAATTTTCAGAAATGATAAAAATCACAAATTCTCAGAGTCAAGAAGCACAATAAATCTGAAATAGAAATCTCTATCTATAAATAAAATTATAGGATAAAAAAGATAAATAAAGTCTCAAAAACAGTTTTTTAAAAATGATTATCTCCAGGGGGCTTCTCTGGTGGCACAGTGGTTAAGAATCTGCCTGCCAATGCAGGGGACACAGGTTTGATCCCTGGTCTGGGAAGATCCCACATGCTGCGGACCAACTAATCCCTTGAGCCACAGCTACTGAGCTTGCACTTGCCACAACTGAGAGCCACAACTACTGAGCCCTCATGCTACAACTACTGAAGCCCACGCGCCTACAGCCTGTGCTCCGCAAGAGAAGCCACCACAATGAGAAGCCCATGCACCACAACGAAGAGAGTAGCCCCCACTCGCTGCAACTAGAGAAAGCCTGCATGCAGAATGAACACCCAATGTGGCCAAAAATAAATAAATAAAATAAATTTAAAAAAAAGATTAACTCCAAAGAAATAACAGTTGGACTCACATCACATTCCTTACAGCAATACAAAAATCAAATACAGTTAAGTAATATTTTCAAAATTCTGAGGAAAAATAACCATCTACACATATATACCCAGGAAAATGATCTTTCCAAAATGAAAATGAAACAAAAACATTTTTAGACAAACAAAGTTGGAGTTTACCAACAACAGATGTACACTCAAGGAATATCTAAAGGATGTATTTTAAGAAAAAGAAACATGATTCTAGAAGGGAAATATGTATCAAAAAAAAATAAAAAGAATGATGAGCTGAGAGATTGCTTCCAGACCAGAAATGCTGTGTTTCTTTGAAATTTGTCTATACCTAAGCAGAAGAGACTATTTTGGGGTGAGAGAGAAGCGAGAAAGGGAAAACAAAATTTCTGCTCTCATAGGTTAAGCAGCAATATTTCACTATAGGAGGCTTGCCACAAATCTTATCTGTAGAATCCAATATGCCAAAAATGAAAAGAAACTGGGACTCACAGGTAACAACCCTCCCCAGCTGCAACCACTACGTTCCAGTAGATGCCCTCATCTCATGATGTACATAAATATTAATTGTATACAATATTCTTAATATTTGCTCACACATTTCCTTCTGTGTAGTCTCATCCTTTCAAATTAGGGTGCACACCAAGGTTATGTCATATCTCTCTATAACTTCTGCATGGGGGGCTGCTTTCAGTAACATCAGAAACTATAAGTGTGACATATATATGGAATCTAAAAAAAAAAGAAAAAGAAAAAATGGTTCTGATGAACCTAGGGGCAGGACAGGAATAAAGATGCAGACGGAGAGAATGGACTTGAGGGCACGGGGCGGGGGGAACGGTGAGCTGGGATGAAGTGAGAGAGTAGCACTAACATATATACACTACCAAATGTAAAACAGGTAGCTAGTGGGAAGCTGCTGCCATTGCACGGGGAGATCAGCTCAATGCTTTGTGACCACCTAGAGGGGTGGGATAGGGAGGGTGGGAAGGAGAAGCAATAGGGAGGAGATATGGGGATATATGTATACATATAGCTGATTCACTTTGTTATACAGCAGAAACTAACACAACATTGTAAAGCAATTATACTCCAAAAAAGATGTTAAAAAAAAGAAACTATAAGTGTGAAAGCAGCCTGAAGCAGTGCTGAAGGCTCGGGAGGAGTTGTTGAAAGAGCATTACAGGACCCTGCACTGAAAGGCACCACTGTTCACACCTCTTAAACAGCTTTAACTGAGCTAACTAGTAATAAAAAATAGCTTCTTTAAAAGATGGAAATAAAATGTTATCAATATAAACTCATTGTTATGTAAAGTATCACCCAAGTTTGTACACTTTTTATTAGGAATGATACAAGTATAGTCAAGGGTAAAGTTTCAGTCAATGGCCATACTACCCAGTTAGCCATGCATGTGATGAGTTGCTTCTTGTTCCAGCCAGTTCCTAAGCAAATCCTGAAAGTGGGAGACAGAATTTTTTGAAATAAGCTCAGACCCACCAGCCTGTGGATTCTGGAAGTAGCTTTATTATAATTGGCTGGATATCCATGTATAGGCATGGACGTACGTGCCACGGCTCTCTCCACAGAGACCCAGCTCTACTCCCTATGTATCCAGCCCACTCCCGCTTTCCAAAGTACCCCTACCTAGGTAGGGAAATATGCTACTAATATGACTGGGGAGCAGCCTGGGGCATTCATTGGGCCACATTTACTAGGGGCATCATCATTCCCCATTTCGCTGTCCTCTCTTCGCTGCAGCTGGTGAATAAGTAGACTCTTTTCTCAAACATTCCCAAGCACAGGGGTCATTCCTCTAGTTTCTGATAATAAGCCAGGCCAGACATTGTTAAGATCCAAGATTTGGATTTAAGCTTTAGGGAGTAGCAAAGATCCCTTAGACTTTAAACTCAAATCATGTGCTCTGCATTGGGCTTATTAGATACTTGCAGGATAAAAGCAAAGTGGCCCTTTGTTTCCTATTTCCTAACTGTTCCTATGTATTTCTCTCTTGAGAGAGTAATTACTGCTAACATTAAGTGAGTGCTTAATATCTGTTAGGGACAGTTCTAAGTGTTTAATGTGTATTAATGATATTATTATAATAATTCTATGCAGTAGTACCAAAACATTCTCCTTTTTTACAGATGAGGAAATTAAGGAATAGGGATTAAATAACTTGCTCAAGGTCACAGAGCTAGTTAACAGTGAACCTAGCATTTGAGCCCAGGCAGTCTGCTCATACCCATTATACCTCTCTCTTTTATTGGAGTGAATAGGGCGGATGGCAGAACAGGATCCTGCCATTCTTGGGACGTGACTGTAAGTCCAGTGAATAGTGCCACTACCTCACCCCAACAGTATTCAGGAAAGGGCCCAAATAACCTGCATACCCACTGAATGCTGCCTTTCCCAGAGCCCACTGTTTGCTCATTGTGTGTCAATGGCCTCTGGCTTTGCTTCCTCTATTCCCTGATGTCCACCAACTGCCACATCACACTTAATAGCCCATTAATAAAAACACGTTGGGAGCACTGCGACGTCCTTTGTGAAATCTTCTTAGAAGCATTCACTTTGTTCTCATCATCTCTCCTGTTTCCTACTCTGTTCCTTTGGTTCTTCAGCCTTGAACCACTTTTTCTGGTCCTTCATTTCCAGTTCTGGATCCCCCACAAGCCCTTGGACGTGAATGTTGAACTCTGGTTTCTGGCTTGTCCCTGGACCCCTTTTAGGACTGTAGCTTACACTCATCATCTGACTCACGCTCTCCAGACTGTTTTGGGTGAAGACTCAGCGCTCACTGTGAATTCTGAACTCTGGGTTCTCACCTGGACCTTGAATATTTGGCTGATAGGTGTCTTGCCCACACAGAAAAGGCAAACCAGATCTCCACAGAACTGTAACCTCTTAGGCTGGAATTCTGCTGGACTCTGGCCAGTATAACTTGGTACCACCTCCTATACTTCCAGCCACAGTCTGGATACCACTCCTCCCATGGATCAGCCACCTAGAACTGTAATTCTCCTACCTCTTGTGACTCACAGATTCATCCATTTCTACCCCTTTGTCTCGCTCTCATGTTGGATCTCCTTTGATTTTGACGCTGGCCTAAATCTAGGACTCTTAGCTGGTCTCCTGACTGCTCTTCTCAGAGTCATCCCTATAGTTACATAAGTTCCCCTGGACTTGGTCTCCTCACAATTTCCTCCTCCTACTTATCTATGCTGCTGAGATCCAATGGGACTGGTTCCTGAGCCCACCTGAGTTCAACCAATGGCTAAGCATGGCTCAATGAAAAAACTACCCTGAGGTTTACTAAACTGCAATGGGGGAATTCTTAGAATCTCAACAGCTATTATTGCATGTTTTTTGTTTTCAGCTCTCAGAAGACTGGGTCCATGGCAGTTTCTTCCTCTTTACAGTGCTTAGATAACGGTGTAAAGAATCATCTGACAAACAGACAAATGGCATTTTGAAGGGTGGGTCTGTTGGTCAGGACTCTCTTTACTGCAAGTAGCTAGAAAAAACCCAACTAGGAAGTCCAGGGGCAGGATTAGTCTCGAAGGCTCCCAGGAATTCAGACGGTGAACCTGGCTTCTCTCATTCTTTCTCTCTCTGTTCATACCTGCTTTTGGCTTCACTTGTTTTTGCTGCCCACAGGCTTCCTCCATTGACAAGAAGCGGGGAGCATGGCCACTAACAAAGTCAGGTTTATGCCATCCCAGGTTGGGAAGCTCAGGAGAAAATGAGGATTTATCTCGCCTAGTCTCTACATGAAATCTACAGAAACATCCTGCGCATTAGGGCATGAGATCATTCCTAAGCCAAACACCATGGCCAAGGGTTCTTGGTATTAAGATCAGCCAGGCAAAGGTCATAGGTTTACCTGCAACCAAAGGAATATATTGTATAATTAGCAGCCCCTTCAGAACCTAATGGACTGGGGAATCTAAAGGAACTACTGGACCTCTAGGTCCATAGTTGTACTTGAACAAACTTGAGTGATACCTAAACTGTCACATTCTTTTTCCTCTTCCAAATTCCAGTTGCTTTAAGCCAACATGTCCAGGCAGAGCTTTTCCTCTTTTGTTGCTTTAGCTGCTTATTGTTGTCTATAGCTTTGTGCTTCTGCTAAGGAGAAATCTAGCTGTTTCTTTCTTCTGCAGTTACCCTTTTAGAAACTAATATTAGAGAAAATATATTTTTTGTCTCGAAAAACAGTCATCAGTTGCCAAAAAAGTAGCCGTTTCTTTTGATGTTAATTTTTGTTTCTTCTTGATCTCTAGATGCAACATCTTTCTTCCTTTCACTCCCTTTTTTCCCTTACGTGGACAAATTTCTTAGGAGTTCACATGAACACTCTTTTACCAGGCTGTTGGTGAGCGTGTGAGGATAAAGAAAGAGGATACACAGGACCTGCAGCCCCAGCAAGTCCTGGGGCTGAGAAACTATGCCCTCAAGGTGAACTCATCTGGCAGGTGTCACCATATCTACCTCAAAGGCCTGGTCTATCTTCAGTGACCTAAATGAGCATTCAGAACAAAAGGATTTTAAGTATATCTCTTGAGTTTACTCTCTGAACTGGCCTAACCTTAGCCTGGGCTGAACCAGGAAGCAAGAAAGTTTACCTTCAGTGCCACAGGGGATATAGTGCTTACCACGCAGTCACGGTTTGGTTTCATATTACAGATCTTTCACATGATAAAGGCATTTTGTGTAATGAATCCTGCAGTTAGTATAAGATGTGTTATATCCCACCTCTGTTACTTACTGGCCATGAATTTAAACCTTGTTTCCGGTAACGTGGTCAGACATTCATTTATTCAACAAACACTTACTGAGTACCTAGTAGGTGCCAGACCCTGTTCTAGGTGCTAGATAATCAGCAATGAACCAAAATTCCCTGTCCTCCAGGAGTTCACTCCCTAGCAGGAGGAGAGAAAATATATATAATTAATTAATTAGCATGTTAGAAGTTGATACAAAAAGCACTGTGGACAAAAACCAAGGAGGGTGGATGAGAAGAGTAGACTGGATGAAAAGTTGTGATTTTACACAGGATAGATCAGCTTAAGCCTCACTGAGAAGACATTTAAGAATGTACTTGAAGGATGGGTGTATGAATCCTGTACCCTCTCAGCAAATAGAGCTGGGTAATATGTGTCAATATCTATGACATACAGATGCATATATCATTCATATATATATACACCTGTGTTATACATAAATATTTCTCACTCTCTTTCATCTATCCATCTATTTATCTATATACCTGCCTTAAGAGCCATGACTTCATACTGATATCTCCAGCTCCAATCCGGAAGCACAGGGTACATTCTTACCTTTCCCTTCCCCTGATTGTAACCCCCTTCCCCAACAGTGAGAAAGCTAACTTCTTTATCCTCAACGTATTTGCTCATTTGTGTAAGCTTGGAATACACAGAAGGTAGTGAAAATAAAACCTATTGAGTGTAATATTAGTTTACATTTTTTTCTTAATCTAAAATTTACATATATTCACATGCATAAATCTAAACTACACAATTTGATGAGATTTGGCAAAAAAATATACCTGTGTAAACTAAACCCCCATCAAGACATGAGATATTTCCATCAACCAGTAAAGATTCCCCTTGTCCCTCTCACTTACCAGAGGCAACCACTGCTCCAATTTTTATTTTTTTATTTTTAAGAATAGAGTTACTTTGCCTATATGAATGGAACCATTTGTGTCTCTTTTTTGTCTGGCTTCTTTTGCTCAGCATGGTATCTGTGAGATCCAGACAGCACTACACTTTTGTGTAAGTCTACTTTCATTCATCCATGTTGTTGCACCGTTCACTCATTCGTTCCATTCTATTGCTAAATAGTATTCCATGGCATAAATATATGAATATACCGTATTTTATTGCCCCTTAGTGTTTCTTTGTATAGCATCATTCTGTTGATGAATATTTGGGCTGATTCTAGTTTGGAGATATTATAAATGAAGATGCTGTGAACATTCTTATACAAGTCTCTGTGGATATATGCTTTTATTTCTTGGGTAAATACTAGAGGTAGAGGAGGAATTAGGGTCACAGATGTTTAAAGAAATTATCAGAACTTTAAAAAATAAGTGCTTATATCATTTTATACTCCCATCGACAAGCATAACAGTCTCTTTAATCTTCACCATTTTAAAGGTAGGCAATGCACACCTCATAGTGGACCTAATTTGTAGTTTCTTAATGAATGTGATGTTATCACTTTTTCATGTGCTTCTTGACCATTCCTATATTTTCTTTAGTCAAGTGTCTATTTGAGTCTTTATATCAGTATTTTATCAGTTTGCTTGCCTTCTGGTTGTAGAATATCTTTTTCCAGATATATTGTTACAAACATTTCCCCTCAATCTGTGGCGTATTTATTAATTTCTTTAATATTCCTTAATGATGAACAAATGTTTTTAGTTTTGATGAGGTCTAATTTACCTTTTCTGTTGTTGTTGCTCTATGGTAATTGTTTTTCTTGTTTTTCTAAGAAATCTTTGACTAACCCTAGGTAACATAGATACTCTCTTATAATTTCTTCTAACATTTTATAGTTTTAGATTTTATATTTTATGATTCTTCTCAAATGGAACCTTGAGTTTGATATGAAGTAATGGTTAAGGAACTTTTTTTTTTGTCCTTATAGATCTATCTGTCTTTCTATACCTAATGTCATATTGTCTTGACTACTATAGATTTATAAAAAGTCTTGAGGTCAGAGAGTGCAAGTCCTTAAACTTTATTCTTCCTTTTCTTCAGTTTATCTAGGTACTTTGTATTTCCATATAAAATTTAAGATTAGCTTCTAAGTTCTTTTTTTTTTTTTTTTTTTTTTTTTGCGGTATGCGGGCCTCTCACTGTTGTGGCCTCTCCCGTTGCGGAGCACAGGCTCTGGACGCGCAGGCTCAGCGGCCATGGCTCACGGGCCCAGCCGCTGCGCGGCATGTGGGATCTTCCTGGACCGGGGCACGAACCCGTGCCCCCTGCATCGGCAGGCGGACTCTCAACCACTGCGCCACCAGGGAAGCCCTCTAAATTCTTATAAGGAGTTGTGGTGGGGATTATGATTGGGATTGTGTTGAATCTATAGATCAATTTGAGGAGAATGGATATTTTTGCAATATTAAGTCCCCTAATTCATGAACATGATATATCTCTCCATTTGTTTGTCTTCAATTATTTCTCTCAGTAATGGTCTGCAATCTTCAGGATATGAGTCTCTCACATAAAAATTATTCCTAAATCTGTTATTTTTGGTAGGTATTATAAATGAATAATATTAATTTGTTGCTAGTATGTAGAAACACAGTTGACTTTAAATTCTTCCATTTACAAATTCATTGATTTCTGTATTCATTATTTCTTTCATTGCACTATATTGGGTTTAATTTGCTCTTAATTTTCTAGCTCACTAAAGTGAAAACTCAGATCATTAATTTTAAAACTTAAAAAAAATATAAGCATTTATAGCTACAGATTACTCCCTAATCACTGTTCTAACTGCACCTCAAACATTTCACATGTTGTATTTTTATTATCATTTAATTCAAAATATTCTCTAATTTCCATTGTTACTAAGCTTATTGGATCTGAAACTTTAGTGTTTTTCCATCAAATTTTGGAAAGTTTCTGCCATTATTTCTTCAAATGTTTTTTTCTGCAGCATTCTGCTTCCTTTTGGGGATTCCAGTTACACATATATTACACTGCTTGATATATTCTCATAGGTTGATGAAGTAAATTGCTTAAGTACTTTTTTTCTCTTTTTTAAACTGGTTAACTTCTATTGATATGTCATCAAATTCACTCTTTTTCTACCATCTGCAATATGCTTTTAAATCCATCTTACAGAATTTTAATTTCAATTATTGTATTCTTTTAAAGTTTTAATTACTCTGCCAGATTTCTCATATTTATTCATTATGAATACAACTTTATTTCCTTGAAATATATATAATATCAGCTTTAAAGTTCTTATCTACTAATTCCAACATCTGAAAAATCTCTGGGTCATTTCCATTGATTGCTTTTTTTTTCTGGTCTGGATCTCAATTCTCTGTTTCTTCATCTGTCCAGTGTGTGTGTGTGGGGGGTGTGTGTGTGTATGTGTATTTCTTTCTTTCTTTTTTTTTTTTTTTTTTTTTACTGAATGCTGGACAGTGTGTAGTAAGTTGTAGACACTCTGAATTCCATTATCCCCCTGTGAAGGGCATTGACTCAAACCCAAAACTGTCTTTCCTGTAGTGGGAAGCAGCTGAGATTTCTTCTCAGTTCTTTTAGCCTTCATATGCTCTTTCTGCAGGGCCCCTGGAATAGTCCCATGATATGCACGATTCAATGATTACTCAATAGTTTTAAGAGTTATATTCATATTTTGGGAGTTTGACCCCTCTTCAGCCCCTTCTTTCTGGTATTTCTCCCAACTTTAATTTTCAAGTCATTCTGCTAGCCCAAAACTCTCTCCTCTGACACCTCAATTCAGCAAGTCTGTGACTTTCTCTAGCCTTGCCTCATGTGGATCAGGGAGTGCCCTCAGGCAAATAGCCACAAAAATGTATATATATCACATACAATTCCTATTTTTTCATGGGACTACTTCCCTACAACTTCTTTCTACATTTATTTTTGCTCTGTAGTGCTTTCTAGTGTGTTTTAAAAATATTTTGCCCACAGTTTTAAAGTGCTATTTATTGGAGGGATAGTCCAGCTAAGTTGTTGTACTATTATCAGAAGCTATAATCTACAAATTCAATTTTGAACCTGTTAGTCTTGACATATTTATTAAATATTTGTGTAAAAACATTGAGGAGGCAATTAAATATACAACTGTGGAGTTCAGGGTAGAGATCTGGGCTGGGGTTATAAATGTGGTAGTCATTAGCATATAAATGCTATTAAGTCGTAAGACTGGAAGAGATCACCAAAGGCGTGAGTATAGATGAAGAAGAGAAGTAATTTAAGTACTGAGACTTGGGCCTCTCCAAAGATTAGAAAACTTGGAGAAGAGCTGACAAAGGAGACTGAGATGGAAAAGCAAATGAGATAGAAGAGTAAACCATGAGACTGTGGCACCTTGGAATCCAACTGTGAAAAGTTTTACTAGGAGAAATGATCAATTGTGTCAAATTCTGCTGATAGGGCAAGATGAGAAATGAAACTGATGACTGGATTTAGCAATATGGAGGTCATTGACAACCTTGGTAAGAGCAGATTTAGTTGAGTGCCAAGGGTAAAAGTCTGACTGGAATGAATCATACAAGCAACTGCCTACTTCAGATGATTATTAAGGGGATTTAAATGATAAATCATGAATTATCTTAATATATAAAGGACTCAAATTAATAAGGAAATGAGGAGTTACTGTTTAGTGGGTACAGTTTCAGTTGGGAATGATGAATTCTTGAGCTGGATAGTGCTGATGGTTGCATAACTGTGAAAGTACTTAAGGCCACTGAATTGTACACTTAAAAAAAGTAGTTTAAATTGTAAATTTTATGTTATGTATATTCTACCACAATAAAAATTAATAAAGAAATGGCAACTCACTATAAAAATGAGCAAAACAAGAATATACAAAAAACTAAATACAAATGGCTATTAAACACATGAGAGAAGTTCTATCTAACTACTATTAAATTAGCTAGTTGAATAAAGGTGAATTAAAATTAACAAGTGCTGCTTTTCATTTATCAGATTGGCCATGTTGAAAAACTCTGGTAACACATTGTGAAATATAAAGGGTGAAACATAAAGGGGGCAACATTTTCAGGGAGCAATTTGGTGAGATCAAAATTAGAAAGGCATCTACCATTTGATCTAGCAATTTCATATGTTTATATACATATATTCAAACATATATGTATAACTGATATATAATACAGTCATACATGTCTGCAATTACATATTTATTCAGATATTCTCTGCTGTATTGCTTTGAGTAGGCACAGACTGGATAAATAATGGTATAACCATACAATAGAATCCATGACTTCTGTGCAGCCCTTGAAAAGGAGGAGGCAAATCAACCCAATCGGCAAGATGGAGAACACCATGTAGAATATAATAGTACACTGATTATATAACAGAGGGGGAAATACACATAAATAAATATGTACATAAATATATGCGTACATATACATATATATCTCATTAGTACAAACATACACACAAACATGAATCCACACAATCTTAAAATATCTCGGGAAGGACTTAGAAGAAATTATTACAGCACTGCCTCTAGGTAGGGGACATAGAACGCTGTGGGTCTGAGGTATAGGAAGACATTATTTACTCTATGTCTTTCTATACTTTCAAAAAAAGTGTGTGTGTGTGCTTTTACCATGTACCCATATCGCTCTTTCATAAAACATAAAAACTTTTATTGAAGTAAAATGTATCACAAGCATACAGCTTGATATATTTTCACACACTGATGTAACCAGAGTACAACGTTAAGAGCACCTCTGAAGCTGTTCTTATGGCCCATTTTAACGATTACCCTAAGAAATTATCCTTACAATTTTTTAAGACTCTATATTTTTAGAACAGTTTAAAGTTCAGTGCACAACTGAAGGAAAGGTAGAGAGATGTGCCATCTCCCCCTTGACCCTGCACATGCAGAGCCTCCCCCATTATCAACACCCCCAACCAGAGGGGTACATTTGTTATAAATGATGAGCCTACACTGTCACATTTTTTTTAGAAGCCAGAGTTTATTTCTACTTTAACAATACTCAAGGAACTTTCAGAAGGTTAAAAGACCCAATGATATCTGGGTTTAATGTCACATGATTATCATGTGACATCCAATGTCCATAGTTTACATTATGGCTCACTCTTGGCACTGTACATTCTATGGGTTTGGGCATATAATGATGTCTCCATCATTTTGGTATTATACAGAGCACTGCCCTAAAGCTCCTCTGTGCTCCAGCTATTCACTTCTCTCCCCTCATCCTTACATTTTAAAATGCAATATTTAGACATATTTTTCTATCAATCCCTAGAGTTACTCACTATCTATATTATTCTCCAAAACTGGACAAAAGATTTATGATGTGTTTAATTCCCCATCTCTTCTTCATCTCCCGTAAGATACTATCTAGGAATTAAATTCTAGTGTGTTACTAGTTTTTTTAAAGCATCAACTACAGCTTATTTAGAGTTAATAATGGGTTCACTGGTTTCCTGACTCACTCCTGCTTCTCGTATCTCATGTCTTTCTCTTGGAGTTTATAGTAACGGTTGGTATTCTTTTCAGCTTCCCAACATCAATCTTCCTTCCCCTATTTTGGAAATTTCCTACCTCACAATCTAGACCTTACTCTACCTACCACTAGAGAATTTTAAAGTCAGAGAGATTTTCTTTACCAGGCTGCCTTGAAAGCAGGGGCCAGGCTTGCCAATCAGATACCCTCACCCCAAGGACAGCAAACATCTGTCTTGATGATGGGAGGTGGCAGCAATGACAGCTACATCTGGTCTCCAGAGGCAAGAGGAGTGGTTGTTCCAGTGGGAGTGTCCACTCCTTGTGTTTCTAAGATGCTGCCATATTTATGTGTTCATAACTTGTGTCCACAGTCCATTGTACTGCTGTAGAGAAATTCCATTGTATGACATAATACAAAATAGTACAGTTTATTTTTCCATTTTGCTGCTTAGGAACATTCGGGCCTTTTATTTTTTAATTACAAAAAGAATGCTACTCCCAACAGTCCTGAAATGAATTTCCTGGTGCACATCTTCTGTCTTGGACACTAAATATCCATGCCCTATTCCAGAAGATGAAATCAGAATGTCTAGGGATGAGGTCTTAGAATTTATCAAAATCAGATTATTCATATTAAGTAAATAACTGACATGATTATCATCTTTATTATTTGAGTCCTAGGTTAATCAACTGAAATCTAGACCCAATACCACCAATACCCTTGTAGTAGGGAAGAAATATTTATCCTGTATTCATTTTAGCAATAGTACTAGTCTCTCCTTTTTTGGAGGATCTGACAGGTTTCTGGTCTGAGCCTCTGGACCAGTCTTTTCTAGTGACCTTCACTGGAGACAACCTAAGGACCTCACTCACACTCAGAGGTTCAGACACCATTGTGAATTGCCTTTGCTCAGGGTAAGAAGCAATTAGAAAGGACACAAATAATGCTTTAGCACAAAGGGAGAAGATTCTAGTAGTTGAATTTGATAACTCATCATCTGGATAGTTGAAGAAAGGGTATTTTCTCTCTCTCTCTCTCTCTCTTTTTCTCTTTCTTCTCTGTTTCTCTTCTCATAATGATGCTGTCTATACAGCTGCCTCCTACAGATCAGCCATGTATTCCCTGAGAGCATTCTGAAAAATCCAATGCTTGGGGCTCATTTGCATTTCTAATAGAAGTGGGGCAAGACATTCCTTGAACTGAATCCTAGTACAAGTTGGGCTTGGGAAACTGCTTCAGGCAATCGTATTTTTTTAATTCTGTACTGGGAAAAACCTAAAATGTACTTAGCCAAACACTCTGAGCCCTGAGGCACTTGAAGCGAAATGTAATCCATATGTTTCTGATTCATTTCACTCACCTCAAAGGTTCTTCAGAGTCAAGTCTCACTGCTAAGAAGTCTTCAAACTGTTCAACTTTCCTCTTTCTCCACAATAAGGAGGACTCATCTACTGAACCCATTTCCCAAAAGATAGTAACATTCAGGCTTAACATTCAAAACCCCTATTTCTAGAGTCCTGCATGCTACTGAATATATCCTGCGTCTTTAAAAATCTGTCCTTTTCTTTAAAAAGAAGCACCACAGCATCTTAATAAAATGTTACAAAAGAGGGAGGAAGGAGGATGCTAAGAGATGATTTTGTTTTTGAGACCCAGAGATTCTTAGGGTTAGAAGGGGGCTGATTCTATACTTTAACTTGGTTCAATTTACTACTCATTTTATATGATGCCGATTCCACTTAATATTTTCTCTCTAATATGCAATGACTTTCTTTTCTTTTTCCTTCCTTCTTCCTTCCTTCCCTCCCACCCTCTTTCCTTTCTTCCCATGACACAAAAGAATTGGCAGTGATACATCCCAGGCAGAAAATATTTTAGTCCACTGTTAGAGCATGTTACAAATGATCTAATTTTCTGTTTTTTCCTCTTAAGTGGAAAATGTTATCTTTGTATGCATAAAGGCATGTATAGAACAGAGTAGATCCTCAAAACGTTCTGGCTCTACAGAGAATGACCAGAAATATCCTAGCGGATATAGGCAGGAAGGCCCAAGGTGGATTGTGAGTTTAAGCAGTAAACTGGCAAATATATTTAGAGGATCCAAACTCTGTGAGTGAGATTGCTGAGTGCTAATCCCAGGGCAGCAACTGCTTGCTTTCTGGCCCATTTTATATCATCTGCTATTCACATTACATTTTATGAAACTCTTTACATTTGTTATTTCATTTAATAAAGAATAGCCAGGAGAGCACATTCAAGTGTCTGCGTTTACCTCTGTATGCAGAGTCAGTTGGAACATTTTGATTCAATTGACTAGTTACTTCACACTGGGAGTCAATTTAGTCAAATAACTAGTCAACTCCATCAGCCTGCCTGAGTGTTTTTTAAAACCGAAATGAATTTCAACTCAATTCAAGCCTGCCAAGTTAACTGAACTAGCCACAGCTTAAGTAAAATAATTATTCTAGTGAGTACTGTCCTTGAGTGTTTTTGGATTGACAACATTTATATTACTGGCCTGAATTTTCACGTTCCTCAGGTCCAATAGTCTTCCATTCTATCTAGAGCCATTATGACATATGGTAAATGAAATGCAATTTTCCCCAGTAGCTTATAAAAAGGCTAAAAATAACTTTTACTTCACCTGCAAAACTTTGCTACCCACATTTTCCCTTATGAGGAGGAAACTCATCAATAAAGAACAGGACAAAGAAGCCACAGATTGGAAAGAGCCAAAGTGAAAGCCTGTGGATTGTCTCTTAAATCAGAGACCAAACCCTGTTCTAGAATAATCCATTTCCAGTGTTGGTAGTTTATGGGAATGCAGCCTTGAAAGAAAAGTGTCTTCTAACTCAGGTTCCATATTCAATTTTGAAAGAGTGTGTGGTGCTTACGTAACGTTTCCAATGAAGTGGACCAAAAATTGTTTAGAGACGTACTGCTTTCTGCATAACATTCTCTTATTATATAAAGTATGCATATTTAGTTTAAAACTAGTTGACTACTCCAGATAAATAGGGTTATATAAAAACGTTTTGCCATATTCCTGAAAATTACTGTATTTATCAAAACATGTTTGTAGGTTGCAAGATGTTAGTTTAATGGAATGATGCTCTTGGCTAGATGTTAACCTTAATGGAAACAACAAATATGGGGTCTGAATAAGTTTAACACCCCTTTCTTCATATAGTGCCAATCCCTCTCTATCCTACTCCATTCCCCAAACATTTAGCTTATAGAAAAATGTTCAGATTCCTCACTGAGGATTCAAGGCCTTGGTGTACCTGTCTGGCCCTGTCTCCCACTACAAGACCATACCCCAGCTGCACTGGTGGATTCTAGGTTCTGGGAGAAGCACAGCAGCCTCCACATTGCTCACCCCAACACTTTGCTGTAGTCCTGCTGCACCTGGCCTCTCCTTCCTCTCTCTGCTTTACTCACATGACTCTTACCCATCTTGATGAACCTGGTCATACATCTCTTTACCAAGATGGAAGACTTAGAGTCCACAAGCTTCTCCCTTCCCCGCAATAGTTTAGCATTTTCTGCTTATGCCCCTTATCTGGTAATGACATGCTACCCATTATTGCTAGATATGATCTCAAATTTTCATCCATCTCCCTCCAACTAGATGGTGAGATCATTGGGGGCACAATCCATGTCTGGATTATTCATGTTTGGGTAAGAACATGGTAACAAACTCCAGTATTTATCATCATTATCATCGTCATCAAAGTCTTAATAGTACCTTACATTTGGATAATGTAAGGTACTTTACTGTTGGTACAGCCATTTTAAAAAGAGAGTTCTACTTATTCTCACAATCACTCTTTGAAAAAATTATGACAAAATTATCTCCATTTCATGGAGGAGGAAGCAAAGACTTGAAGTTTTGTGATTTACCTGACTTCAGGTAGTAGAGTGTCAGATCCAGCATTTCAAGCCTGACTTTTTGGGGGGTGTGGGGGGAGCTTAAGAGAAATAAAAATTCATTTTGACTCCAATATAAGTTTGACAAAAAGAAGCTATTTAAAAATTACTAAATGAAGATGAACATATCTTCCTAATTGAAAACTACTATCACTTACTAAGTATGTGCTCTCTACTACTAAAGGATTTACACATATGATGCCATTTAATCCTCATAAAGTTCCGGAAGAACGGATATTACTACCCCCTTTTTACAGTAGACGTTCACACATTTTAAGTAATCTGTCTAAAGTCACATAACAGAAAGTGGTGGTCCAGAGTATTACTTAGATGGCCTGATTCCAAAGCACATTCCCTTTCTATTACATTGAGCTGCTTCTCTAGAACTCTAAAACAAAAGGATGAAAAGTCTTAAAATAAAATCTACTCAGATACTCCTACAATGAAAAGTAGGTCTATACTCTATCTCATAAAGATTCATTGATTGTATTTTTGTTTGTCATGTTGCACTCATTAATTCTAATCAACTTACTTACTACCTAAGCTCTAAAAAGGATATAGGACTTATGATTCCTGCTACAATAACGTATACAGTAGACTGTGATATGCATATATAAATAAAAATGCATATTGTAAACCTTAGAGCAACCAATCAAATAAAAAACAGAAAAAGACATGTATAGCTAATTAGCCAACAGTGGACACAAAATGGAATTGTTAAACAACTCAGTCCAAAAGAAGGTAGGAAAAAAAAAAGGAACAGTAACAAATGGGACAAATAGGAAAGAAATAGAACGATGATTTTAAACTTAAACATACTAATACTTTTATTAAATGTAAATGCTCTAAATACTCCAACTGGAAGACAGAGATTGACACACTGGATATGTACTCTAAAATCTACTTTAATGCACAGAAATCTCTTACATTCCTATACACTAATGATGAAAAATCTGAAAGTGAAATCAAGAAAACACTCCCATTTACCATTGCAACAAAAAGAATAAAGTATCTAGGAATAAACCTACCTAGGGAGACAAAAGACCTGTATGCAGGAAACTATAATACATTGATGAAAGAAATTAAAGATGATACAAATAGATGGAGAGATATACTGTGTTCTTGGATTGGAAGAATCAACGTTGTGAAAATGACTATACTACCCAAAGCAATCTACAAATTCAATGCAATCCCTATCAAACTACCACAGGCATTTTTCACAGAACTAGAACAAAAAATTTCATAATTTGTATGGAAACACAAAAGACCCCGAATAGCCAAAGCAATACTGAGAAAGAAAAAACGGAGCTGGAGGAATCAGGCTCCCTGACTTCAGACTATACTACAAAGCTACAGTAATCAAGACAGTATGGTACTGGCACAAAAACAGAAAGATAGATCAATGGAACAGGATAGAAAGCCCAGAGATAAACCCACACACATATGGTCACATTATCTTTGATAAAGGAGGCAAGAATATTCAATGGAGAAAAGAAAACCTCTTCAATAAGTGGTACTGGGAAAACTGGACAGCTACATGTAAAAGAATGATATTAGAACACTCCCTAACACCATACACAAAAATAAACTCCAAATGGATTAAAGACCTAAATGTAAGGCTAGACACTATCAAACTCTTAGAGGAAAACATAGGCAGAACACTCCTCTATGACATAAATCACAGCAAGATCCTTTTTGACCCATCTCCTAGAGAAATGGAAATAAAAACAAAAATAAACAAATGGGACCTAATGAAACTTAAAAGCTTTTGCACAGCAAAGGAAACCATAAACAAGATGAAAAGACAATCCTCAGAATGGGAGGAAATATTTGCAAATGAAACAACTGACAAAGGATTAATCTCCAACATTTACCAGCAGCTCATGCAGCTCAATATCAAAAAACAAACAAACCAATCCAAAAATGGGCAGAAGACCTAAATAGACATTTCTCCAAAGAAGATATACAGATTGCCAACAAATACATGAAAGAACGCTCAGCATCATTAATCATTAGAGAAATGCAAATCAAAACTACAATGAGATATCATCTCACACCAGTCAGAATGGCCATCATCAAAAAATCTGCAAACAATAAATGCTGGAGAGGTGTGGAGAAAAGGAAACCCTCTTGCACTGTTGGTGGGAATGTAAATTGATACAGCGACTATGGAGAACAGTATGGAGGTTCCTTAAAAAACTACAAATAGCACTACCATACGACCAAGCAATCCCACTACTGAGCATATACCCTGAGAAAACCATAATTCAAAAGGAGTCACGTACCACAATGTTCACTGCAGCTCTATTTACAATAGCCAGGACTTGGAAGCAACTTAAGTGTCCACTAGACAGATGAATGGATAAAGAAGATGTGGCACATATATACAATGGAATATTACTCAGCCATAAAAAGAAACGAAATTGAGTTATTTGCAGTGAGATGGATGGACCTAGAGTCTGTCATACAGAGTAAAGTAAGTCAGAAAGAGTAAAACAAATGCCGTATGCTAACACATATATATGGAATCTTAAAAAAAAAAATGGTCATGAAGAACCTAGGGGCAGGATGGGAATAAAGATGCAGACCTACTAGAGAATGGACTTGAGGACACAGGGAGGGGGGAGGATAAGCTGGGACAAAGTGAGAGAGTGGTATGGACATATATACACTACCAAATGTAAAATAGATAGCTAGTGGGAAGCAGCTGCATAGCACAGGGAGATCAGGTCGGTGCTTTGTGACCACCTAGAGGGGTGGGATAGGGAGGGTGGGAGGGAGGGAGACGCAAGAGGGAAGAGATATGGGGATATATGTATATGTATAGCTGATTCCCTTTGTTATAAAGCAGAAACACACCATTGTAAAGCAATTATACTCCAATAAAGATGTTAAATAAAATAAAATACAGATGAAGACCTAGTTTAAAATAAAAAATAGACAAAGGACCTGAGGTGATTTTTTACATTTTTTAAACTTTTTCCAGCTACATTTCCCGTTCTCTGGGCTTGCTCTGTTTTTCAGCCATGCAAGTTCATGGGGTAGTATAGGACTCAAAATATTATCCAAGCCCTCTGTCTAGGTATTAACCAAACTACTATTCAACAAAACTAACAAGGAAAAGATTTGCCAGACTGAACGGTGTTGAACCACAAAGCAAGTACTGATTTTTCTTCCAAAGAAACAAGGAGATAAATAATTATACAGGTGTGTTTTGTTTTTTAATTTAAATAATTTACTGTAATAATAAAAACAAGGCAAATTCATTGTAGAAAAACTTGGATATCTTCACAAACACAACAAAGAAATTAAAATGATGCAATATCATGCCATCCATAAAGAACTACTTATGATATTTCAGATATTTTTCCTGTTATCAAAAAACACTATATATATTTTCCAGAAATAAGATAAAACTTTTTTCATTTTAAAATAAATTGTGAATATCTTTTCATGTTAATACATCTTCTGTAAAAGTCTAATGACCATTATTCTATCATATGGGACACTGTAATTAATCAGAATAATAATTATGGCCAACATATATTGAACACTTACTGTGTACAAGGCACTATGCTAAGAGCTTTGCAATATTCATTTAGTCCCACTTCCTTACTGTGTAACTAACTAACATTATTAATTGCCATACAACATTTTTGTATTGCTAATAGGACAAGGTGCCTTATTTTACAGTAAACACTAAATCTTTCTTTGGCATTGGTTTGGCATTATGCTATTCCTCCTACCTCCAAAATGTTGTTTCTTTCTATTCCTAGTATACATGCCCACCCAAAACAATAGTCCACCTGTTGAATGTATCCATGACAGTATGTGCCTCAATTGCAATAGAAATATAATTTCATTCATTGATCCAAATTCATTCTGGTGAATGTTTTGAGTACTTCAGCATTGCACTGTAGTATCTCCGAATCCCCTACTTTTTGTCTTTGAGTTTTGTCCAAGTTTTTTGCTATAGCAATGCTGTAATCAACCTCCTTGCATGCATTTAAGTAAACTGTGTCATGATCGTACTGTGATTTGCCTGATGTCCAGATGTTCTCACTCACTCTCAAGACCTGAACTATGTACCCAGATGCTTACCTGGTGTTGTGTATGAGAATGAATCTCCCTCAGTGGTGTGCTGGAGGCTGCTTGTGTCAGCTTGGAGGACTTGATTGTGTGTATCTCTTTCCAACTCAGCATTCAGTTTTTTCACCCTGAAATCATCCATAAGGGAGTATTTACACCACAGAAATTGGCAAATCCCAACCATCAATCAGGGCGCTCTTTTCCCTGGAGGGCTTGTGGTTACATATTTACCAGTGCATCTCTGTACTGTATTAACTTATTGATGAGTTAATACAGGTATCTTGTATGCAGCACCACACAGTGACTCAGTTGGCACGATTCCTAGTCAATATAGTGTTGTCTACCAGCCAAGCGGTCTGCAACATAGCAGTGCTGAATATACAGTGTGGCCCAAGGTCACACAGCCTGTAAGTGGTGAAGTCAGAATTCTAACCTGAGATGTTCTCTGTCTCCAAGGCCCATGTTCCTCTGCTCCATTCTGCTGTTTCTGGAGAGGGCAGGCTCTGGACACAGACTGCCTGGCTTTACCACTTGACCAGCTACATAACTGCGGACAAGTTACCTACATTCTCTATCCCTAACTTTCTTCAGCCACTAAAAAGGAATAAGAATAGCATCTATTTCATTGTGATATTATAAGGATTAAATGAAGTAATGAATCCAAGGAACTCAGCACCAGTGCCTGGCATATAACAAGTGCTCTATAAATATTAATTACTATTAATACATATATTTAAAGCATATAATGTGATAAATCAGAATCTTTTATCTAGCAATTATTTATCTTTTATCCCACAGTGTTCTTTTAAGGTAAAGAATGTTTGACAGCTTTGTTTTTAAAAAAGCTTTAAAATCTAATTGAGCACAGAAATTCTTCTTTTTTTTAACATCTTTACTGGAGTGTAATTGCTTTACAGTGGTGTGTTCGTTTCTGCTGTATAACAAAGTGAATCAGCTATATGTATACATATATCCCCATATCCCCTCCCTCTTGCGTCTCCCTCCTACCCTCCCTATCCCACCCCTCTAGGTGGTCACAAAGCACCCAGCTGATCTCCCTGTGCTATGCGCAAAATCCTTCTTTTAACAGCTGATACATATTTCAGTAAATAAGTTATGGTTCCATTACAGAAGAATTATTTACCAGTTCATTTGTAGATCAAGTTCCCTTAAAAGCAGAGGAGCCTTAGATATCTGAATAAGTGATTTCCTTTTGAAAAATTACAGTACCATGACCTGAATACCTTAATTTTAGCTAATCAGTAGAAATCTGGTTGTTGTTACCTTGGACAAATAGTCTGCTTTGATTTCTCCTTATAAGGAAGCATGTGCTTTGGACATAATATTCTTATTGTATTAAGGAATATATCTTGATAAATGGAAACATGAGCTTTCAGTGGAGACTCTACTTCTACTAAAGTTGCTTAAAATAAGTTAAATATGCTCTCTCAATTCCTGTCAATTGATAATGTGGAAGAAGTTTTAG
This sequence comes from Monodon monoceros, assembly GCF_005190385.1. Taxonomy (NCBI): domain Eukaryota; kingdom Metazoa; phylum Chordata; class Mammalia; order Artiodactyla; family Monodontidae; genus Monodon; species Monodon monoceros. The sequence continues at coordinate 64,694,520 of NW_021703778.1, forward strand.
GGACATGATTATCTATAAAACAAAGACAGCAAGAGACTGAATAGAAAAAAGTGCCTGGCATACAGTAAGGCCTCAATACTTATTTACCGAATGAATAATTAAACCATCTGCAGTGACCATTGTAGTAACACACATACACACACAGATATAACACACACAATGGATATATTTGATGTACACACAGATATAACAACTAATAAAACCATATAAATCTAATCTAAAATACAAGTTGTAATGTATATCATCACTGTATTTCTTGTAGTTCATGGGAAAAACACTTTGATAGATTTTTATAAAGATCGTGGTCCTTTTCTTGAAGTTACCTGGCAGCCCCAACACTGAATTTAAGTAAAGGGGATATTGGCCTGAGAGGTCATTCACAGGAAGACAGAATTGCTTTATGGCAATCAATGGTGCCCCTTTTTTTGCAATCAAACCTGATGGCAAAGAGCTAGTCCTTTTAGCCAGGAACATTTTACTCCATTGATACTCCACGCTATAATGAGATAGTATGAAAACAAATCCAACATGTGAAATCTCTTCATTATTATTTTTTTGTTGTTGTTTTCTAGAATTTGGATTTCAATGGTATTTCCCCTGATACTTCAGTGAAACTTTAAGATAGTTTCCAGTTTTCTGTGAAGTTTTGACAACCGAAGGCAATTTCTCCCGGCACAAAATCAACTTGCCTCTCAGGTCTGCCCCAAGGTGAAAATGTCAGCTACCTGAAATCCTAGCCAGACTGCTAAAGGCCAGGGACAAACCAGAAAGAGGTTTTCTCTCTCCCAAAGTTCCCTCAGAAACTTCTTACAGCCTGGTTGTCTAAGGGATCAGAAATGCCAAAATAAACAAAACAAAACAATCCAGTATGAAGTCATAACTTGAAGGTCCATAAAGTATAACAAGCACCTAGTGTGACCTGGCCCAGCCTGAGAGAGACCTCCAATAGCTCAAAGACACCCAGGGCTGTCCTGCTCTTCTCATCCTCCTGCTTTCTGTTCATCCTGGGCCAGACGAAGAAAGGAAGCTGGAAGGGTTCTCCAGCTAGTTCAGTCAAGAAATAGGGGAGAGGGGCTTCCCTGGTGGCGCAGTGGTTGAGAGTCCGCCTGCCGATGCAGGGGAAACGGGTTCGTGCCCCGGTCCAGGAAGATGCCACATGCTGCGGAGCGGCTGGGCCCGTGAGCCATGGCCGCTGCGCCTACGCGTCCGGAGCCTGTGCTCCGCAACGGGAGAGGCCACAACAGTGAGAGGCCCGCGTACCGAAAAAAAGAAAAAAAAGAAAAAAAGGAATAAAAGAAATAGGGAAGAGATATTTTATGTGTCAAGAAACTTAAGTTCCCCTCTTCCTCTGCATCACTTGTGAAACGAAGGACCTGTTTATTTCACTTGTCTGGGCCTCAGTCCCCTCAGCTGAAAAGATAAAGAGGACCAACGCTTTAAAAACATGATATTTCAATGTTTAAAAAAAATCCTACAACTTACAGAGTGTTCACTGTGTTCTGGGAATTCCGCTAACTTCTTCATATATGTTATTTCATTTTACTTTCACAATAGCCCATCCTATTGATATTATCACTACTTTATAGATGAGAAAACTGAAGCTTAGAGAGGTTAGGTAACTTGGTCAAGTTCATGGGGAGATGGCAGAACTAGAATTCAATCCCAGGCCAGCTTGTTCCCTGTTCCAAATTGCACATCTTTACCCAGTACCCTGAGCTGTGCCTGACATACCTTTGATATTTCTGTAGCACTTGACAGTATCATAAAGCAAAGTCAAACCAAAGTCTCCGGAGATCCTCTGGACACTCCTCTAAGTGTCCCTTTTACAATATGTTGTCCTCTTATCCATTGGCATTAACAACCCAGTTCTATGTCGCGTTTGATGGCAAACGTCCATGCAACAGAAAGAAGCCGCAGGATCTTATCTGGTCATTTCATTTGCGCAAGCAAGGCTCTATGGAGTCCGGACGTCTGTGACTCATCCATCAGCTCTGAATCTCTTTCAAAATTTACTGATCTCCTAACAGGAATGGGCAATGGCTTCACAGAAAATGGAAAGCTTTGAACCTTTGCCAAAATCTCAAACCCAAACGAAACCCAAGTGTTTATGTTGAGTTTGGGTAAAAACTTTGTTCTTCTGGCTCCTGCAAAGTCAAAGATGTCCCTCTTTCCGTTCCTCCAGGCTTAATGAATGACAAATTAAAGTGAGCCAAACACGCACCTTGCAAGGAGGAGCTGCCAGCAACTGATTTCTGATCTAATAGCCTTAGGATTTTCTCTGACATGGTTAGGCTTAAGACAGTCCATTTCGAGGAAAAGCAGTTAAAGGAAATCTGATAAAAAAAAAACTTCCATTTACTGCTAAGGCAGTGATTTTTAGGAGGCTGAGTGGTAAAGGAGGGAGAATGCGTGCTCTGGTTTCTATGGGACCCAGGCATGAATCCTAATTCTTCCATTTAGCAACTGTGTGACCTTACACAAGTTATTCAGCTTCTTTGAGCCCCAGATTCTTCATCTATAAAACTGGGATAATGGTTACTTACCAACAGGTTTGTTGCAAGGATTAAATGAATTAATCATGTAAGAACTTAATGTATTTGTCATCCCCAAACTCCACAAAATTATACAGTTTTAGAAGTAAAAGAGACCTGTGATATTGAGTTCAGACACCTGATTTTATAAATTAGAAAGGTAAAGCCCAGGGAATTAAAATCCAAAAATCATATAATTAAGTCAACGGCAGTCCAGTCCATTCTATTTGTGGCCACCTTGACATTATGCAGATCCTGCATATAAAGATACATTTATCCATCAATCAACACAATTTATGGAGTATGCTTTAATTGCTTAGCACTGTGTTAAGAATTGTGAAGAATTAAAAAAACAAAGAGCCTCAGGCATTATCAACAATAAGCATTAGGACATTTCTGTGCACAGTGTTCTGAGCTTTCAGTTTGGGGATGATAAATTAAGTGTAAGACATGTTACATGCCATCAAAGAAGTAACAATTTAGTTGAGAAAACAACATTAATTCACATGGAACAAATGGAGAAACATGCAAGGGGGCTCATATAAGTGCAAATAGTATGGTTTAGATGTGAAAATAGGAGAAGAAAATAAGTAGGCTTGGGAGGAGTCAGAAGAGGCTTCCCAGAGTTACCTAGCCTTGAAGGATTCTTGTGTCATGAAAAGATTGGCAGAGAAAGAAGTTACTATAGGCTACTTTCCAGATGAGACAGTCAACTTCACCTGAAGCTTTGGTTGCTTTGTCTGATGATGGAAATGAGCTAGCTCCTACATTACAAGTTACTGTGAGGATTATACCAGATGATAAAAACTATATACCTGGCACATGGTGAGCACCTACTAAATATTCAGCCATGCACTGAGATTCATGTTCACAAAATGCTGTAAGGTAGTTACAACTGTTCTCTCTATTTTCTCATGAGGAACCTGTGTTAAGTGCAATTAGATATGGGCATGTGACTGCATTTTGGTCATTAGCATTTGAGCAAAAGTAATATGGGTTACTTCTGATGTAAAGTGGTAAAGAAATGGTTATACTGTCTCCCATTTGCTGGCTTAATGGAGAGTGAACGAAAGACAAAAAGGAGGGTGGAGCCACAGGTTGGAAGTAGCCTGAATCCCTGAGGGATCACATGGAAGGTAGCCCAACCAGAAATATCCCCCAGTGGACTGGAACATGAGTATGAAATGAGCTTTCACAGTACAACCACCAAGATTCCAGGGTTTACTTGTTATAACCTCTAACATTACCTAACTAATACATTTACTAAGGGTTTTTTTTTAAGACTGAATTACAACACACCACAGCAATAGCATATAAGTTGGGTAGTGGGTAGATATGGAGTTTAACTCTTCTAAACTTCTTGTCCTAGGGGAAGATAAAGATATTAACCTTAGCCTCTGATACATTACATAGACCTACTGTAATCTCCCAGGTAGTCCCTAAAGAACAGAAACATAGAACATAAATTCCAAAGCAGTAGTGGGGAAAATGTGAATAAGACAAAAATAAAAGAAAAAGAAGTCATAAGGGAGGGTCAAAAAGAAATCACAAAATATGATGGTAAATATAAATATATTGGCAATTTCATTAAATATAAATGGATACGTGTTTCAAATAAAAGACAAAAATATCAGAATGGATTTTAAAAAGCTAACCATATACTATTTATAAGATACACATCTATAACATATAACTATAGAATAATTTAAAAGTAAAAGCATGGAAAATGACATACTAGGCAAATTCTAATCAAAAGACAGCTAGTGTAACTACATTAACATCAGACCAAATGGATCTAAAGTCAAAAGAAAAAAATGGTAAAGATAAAGAGTAAGTTTCATAAAGATAAAAGGTTGTATTAACCAGGGAGATATAATGATTTGAAATTCAGAGTGCCTATATAAAGCAAAAATTTAAGAACTACCAGGGGAAAGAGGAAACTCCACAATCATTGTAGGAGTAACTGATAGCAAAAGCAACAACAACAACCACCTAGTAAAAACACAGAAGATTTGAACAACATGATTAACAGACTTGGTTTAGTTGACAAATAAAGAACACAACACCCAGCAACTCCATACTGTACATTCTTTAAAGGTAGATAGAATATGAATAATTTACTCTATGTTGAGCCATAAAGCCATTCTCAACAAATTTCAAAGAATTGAAATTATGCAGATATAGTAGAAGAAAAGAAATAGTAAAGACAAGAATAGAATAAAACTGAGAGAGACCATGCAACAGAGAAGACCAACAAAGTCAGTTTACTCTTTAAAAAGATGATAGTTCGAAAAACTTTAAAACAGGTGAGATTGAGCAAAATCATAATGGAAGAAAGAGAGAAGTTACAAATAATCATTATCTGAAATGAAATGAAGAACACAATAATTGCTGTAGATGTCAAATAGATAAACAAATATTATGAATAATTTGGATAGCATCAACAAATTCCTAGAAAAATATAACACTAAAACTGACTCAAGAATAAGCAGAAGACCTGAATAGTTACATAGCCATAAATAAAAGTACAGCAACAGTCTAAAATTTTCCCACAAAGAAAATTTTAGGCCCAGTTTCTTCACCTGCAAGTTCTAAAAATATTTAAGGAAAAGATCATTTCAATTTTATATGATCTCTTCCAAAGAACAGAAAAAGAGGGAGTGATCCCCATCTTTAATTGTATAAGACTACCATAACCTTGCTACCCAGATTGACAAGGACAATTCAAGAAAATTGCAGGGAATCTCATTCATAAACATTGATGCAAAAGTCCTAAACAAACTTAACCAACCAAATCAAGAAACTCATGAAAACTAGAATATATCATGACCAAGTAGGATTTATTCCAGAAATACAAGACTGATTTACATTAGGAAAACAAATTAAATTAATTTAATCACCATATTAACACATTAAAGGGAAAAAATACTCATCTTGATAGAGGAAGTGTCAACCCTTGATACAACTAAAAATTCATTTGTGACTTTAAAAAGTTATTAGCAGCGACTTCCCTGGTGGCACAGTGGTTAAGAATCCACCTGCCCATGCAGGGGACATGGGTTCGAGCCCTGGTCCGGGAAGATCCCACATGCCACGGAGCAACTAAGTCCGTGTGCCACAACTGCTGAGCCTGCGCTCTAGAGCCTGCGAGCCACAACTGCTGAGCACACGTGCCACGACTACTGAAGCCCACATGCCTAGAGCCCATGCTCCACAATAAGAGAAGCCACCGCAATGGGAAGCCCGCATACTGCAACGAAGAGTAGCTCCCGCTCGTCACAACTAGAGAAAGCCCGCGCACACCAATGAAGACCCAACACAGCCAAAAAAATTAAAATATAAATAAATAACTACATTTATTAAAAAGAAGAAATAGCATAGTTTTTGATGAAGAAGAAATAAAACTGTTTTGTTCCAGATTATGTGATTCTATATTTAGAAAATCTAAAAGGATCTACAGATAAATTATTTGAATTAATAAGAGTATAGTAAGATTGCCAGGTTAAAAAAATCAATATACAGAAATCATATACTAGCAACAAATAAATTTTTAAAAGATATAATTAACGCCTTAACAACTTAGGAATATATATAATGAAATATGTATAAGATCTTTCAGAGATTATAAAACTTTATTGAATGACATTAAAGAATATCTAAATTAAAGAAGTATATGGTCTTCATAGATGGGAACACTTAATATAGCAAAGATATTAATTCTCTTCCAAAGTGATCTATATAGTCATTGCATCCCAAGCAAAATCCAGGCAGGATTTCGGGTTGAACTTAAAAGCTGAAACCAAAATGTGTATGGCTGGGAACCATCTGTTCTAGCTGTGTGGAGAGAGGGGGTCCTGGGGAGTCAGAGGAGTAGCTGATTTTCCTAACTGATTCTCAAAATGGCAGAGTAAATGGAGCCTTCAGAGTTCTATAAACCCATATGGAAAGGGGGCAGTGGCTCTTTATGGTTGAGGCAAGAAAAAGGGGGCAGAAGGTTGAGAATAAATTTCCACAGACTTTTGACAACAAACTGGCCAAAAAATCATGAGTCATCTCAGCGAGAGTCTGAACCAAGATTTAAGTTAAGAAAGAAACAATTTATTCAAGTCTAAGATTATACTCAGGGCTAGGATTTATGCAAAAGGATGAGATATTTGAATTAAAAATTTTTTTAAATAAAATGTACTTCAACGAACATTAAACAGTGACCAGAATAGGAGTAGCCCTATATATCTTCTTATTTAAGTTTGGCTGTGTTAATTATGAGTTGTACTTTTGTAAGAAAACCTGTTTTCTAGCTCCCTCTAAGTCATTGCTTCTCAACCTTGGCTCCATTAGAAATAAGTAGGGAGCTTTAAAAAAAATCCTGATACCCAGGTCACAATCAGAACCCCTGAGAGTGGGACCCAGGCATCAGTGCTTTTCCCAGTTTCCCAGGTGATTCTAATGCATAGTCAACGTTGAAACCCTCTACTCAAAGTAAAACCAAGCCTTCGGTATCACTGGATTACTAAGGATATAAATTTTTAGAGCCCTCCCCAGACCAATTAAACCAGAATCTCTGGGAAGAAGCCAGGGCATTGTGATTTTCCCCAAAGCTCCCCAGGTGAGTCTACTGTGTTGACAGGGATGAGAACCACTGGTTTGAGGCCTTCTGTTGATGTTAGCCACCACACTAGGCACTGCCAATACGTACTGGTGAATTTTTGCAACAGTGGGTTCGAGTCCTTAAGCATTTGGGTAGTTCTTTGAGTGGTGAACTGATTAAATCTAAGAAAAATTTATTCAACATTTGTTGAATATCTATTGAAGACAAAAGATACAATACTGTCTTCAGATGGGAAAAAAATCCCAAACAAATACATATTCCAGTTTCCGGTAAATTGTGGGTGGTCCACTACCACCAAACTCTGTATAAAGGACCCTACCTTCCTGAAGGGCAATTTATTAAGATACAGTGCATGTATCTATCTTTTCTTCAAACCCTCAAATATAGCCCAGTCATATGAACCACATAGCACCTCTCCCATTCTCACAGCTTGGGAAAAGAGGAGAGGGTAAGGTGGTGATAACAGAAGGCAACATCACACCAAATATTATAATAGTCCTGCCAGTACCTGAGAAGTGTAGTTCACACTCACAAGAGCAGCACAGCAAGTTACGCTCCTCTGGCACCTCCTTGGCAGGCATGTAACTCCTACATGACTTAGCAAAATCCAGAACTTACAAGGCCAGAGCGCTCATTTACAGCTGAAAACACTGATAGGAATCATCCGAGGACCGTGCAGACCGCATGATTCTGCGTGGTCTCTCCCCACGTGCCTCTTCACCAGACGCCAGTTCACAAGGGCAAGTCCAACCCCCAACCACACACATACAAAGGACCTCTAATTAACAATCTCTGCTCAAAATGCTTCACTGTGTTTCTAGTTTATAAAGTTCTTTTGCAGATATTATCCCAGGCATGATAGATACAGTCCTTCCCTATTTAGTTTTCACATATGAAGATGGAGATATCCAGAAAGATGAGGTAGTGGCTCAGGGTCACATCACTCGTTGGGACAGAGCTGGGATGTAAAGCTGAGTCTTCTCCACCAGAATCTATGCTTTACCCTCTACTATAATAGGTGTACTTGACATCAGCATGGTGCCTTGTGAAGTGCAAAGCACATGCCCAATAATTCTTAATAAAGGAAGTGATGCAGGTAGAGTAACAGCACCATGCCTAGCACATAATGGGCACTCAATACATGGACTTGCTTCTGCCCCTTTTTATTCATATACTGTTTACTGCTCTCCTTTCTCAAAGGATTTGTGTAGATCATAACCTTTATTAAGCTCGGGGCCTAATAAAATAGTTCAGATTGGCCATCACATTTAGTCCCCCTACCTAATTTCTTTGAGTAAAATGGTTTCAAAGTCAGAACATGGGATCGGCAACATATAATCTGGGACTTCATAGGCCAAAGGGAGAATGATAGATAATTGCAAACATCAGAAAGGGCCACGGCCTTGGATCTCAAAGGAAAGTTGGATCCCCAAACCTCAAGTCTAGATCAGATTTCCACAGTGGTGTTCATCCTTGCTGGGACAGTTTTCCTTTTTATAATCATTAGAAATTGATGTTTGTGTTTGCCCACAACATTGAGATTTTGACCAGAGAGAGACCCAGACCCAAGAAGAGTGATATCTTGTCCCGACAACCACTCTTTCCCATTCCCTCCACCCCCAGCCCTCTCCCCTGAGAGTGTTATATGCACAAGGTACAATAACAGAATGGGAACAAAGGTGCCACTTTATTAATAGCTGTGCAAGAGTCCAGCCCCTAAACTAAAATGCTGATACAAAACCTCACTGCAGCATGTGGCTTAGACTTGAGACTAAAGTAGACAAGCAACCACCACTCTCCCCGTCTCTATGCCCACAACCCAAATCTCAACTAGGAGATCAGTGTGCTGCACTGTGATTTGTTTTTTTTTATTTGTAGGAGAGATTTATTTGAAGAAATATTAAAACATATAAAAACTACATAAAGTCTTAATTTTCACTCATAAGTGGTAAATTTGATGTAATGCATAATAAACTTTTAAAATCTAGAATGGACAAACTGAGGCTGTGAAGAGGGAGAGAGACAGCCAGAGTGGGTTTACTCATCCACTGCGCCATATGGAAACAGAGCAAAGAAAGAGGGAGACAAGAGCTCTGGCGGGCGGTCTCACCTTAACAGCTCAGGTGCAGGGAAGAAGGAGGGGCAAGAGCAGAGCAGGAGGAGAGCAGAGGGCTTTGCCTTTCCAGGCACAGTGGACCATGCCTGCTGGTAAAATGTGGCCCAGTGAGTGTTCTGCACTATGACCAATCAGCTTGCCAACTTTCCACCCCAGCTGGGAAAGCAGGGTCTAGAAGAGGGGTGGCCATGGTTGGGAAAGTGAGTAGTAGTATCCTCATTCTACAACAGACTCAGGTTCAATTTTCTCCCCTTTTTCTTTCACTCAGTTTTTGGCTATAAAATAATATCATGCCTATAAGTGTCTGTGGACCTTACGTCTTGAAAAAAAAATTAAGATGAAAATTACCTTTAAAGTAAATAGAAGGTATTGGGTACTCTGTGATCATACAGCCCATAATCTTACAGATTACTGACCACAGAGGTCAATTTATTTTTATTTTATTTTTTTGTGGTACGCGGGCCTCTCACTGTTGTGGCCTCTCCCGCTGCGGAGCACAGGCTCCGGACGCGCAGGCTCAGCGGCCATGGCTCACGGGCCCAGCCGCTGCGCGGCATGTGGGATCTTCCCAGACCGGGACACGAACCCGTGTCCCCTGCATCGGCAGGCGGACTCTCAACCACTGCGCCACCAGGGAAGCCCCTCAATTTACTTTTAAAAGGTGCCACTTCTTATTTTCCTTTGTCTTATGCAGCAAGAAGAATTTCTTCCCATGTGAGGAGGGCTATTCTCTTTAGTTCAGGTGTCCCAAGCTCAAGGGCCACCTTTATCAAATTTGAAAAGTAAGGTTTGTCCTTGTGCCTTGGTTTCTCCTTACAGTGGACTTGTACTGACTCGAGGCAGGCAGGACCTCTGGGGCCTTCTTGTGCCTCCTCTGTTTTCCAGACTTGCTCCTGTGGCCTTCTGTCAGTCATGCAGCCCCTGTCAAGCTCCTAAAGAGTTGTCAGACCAGCCCCCTCCTTTCTAACCCCATCCACACAGCAGCAGCTTCCTCCTAACTTGTTTCCCAGTCATTTCCCTTCAAGTCCACACGTTGCTCTTCAGATTTAAGACTTCATTCTGGCCATGCTCCTTCCTTGGTAAACATCGTTTGGTGGTTACCACTGCCTATGGATGAAATTACTAGCTCCTTAACGTTGAATTTAAGACTTTCGATGACCTGGCTCCTCTTTTAACACCCAACACTCACTTCCCTTCATCTCATCCTTTGAATCTTATTCTCCAGAAACATTATTCTTCTGCACATACTCAGTTCTTCCATCCCTGTTTCCCTACTCAGTATGGCTTCTTACCTACATAATGCCATACCCCTTCTTCATTTGCTCAACTCTCTTTTTTTCCTTTAAGACTCAACTCAGGTGCTGTCTTCTTCAGGAAGCGTTCTGGCTATCCCACTCCCCTCTCTGCTGCTGCTGCTTCCAGAAAACATTATCTATACTTCTGCCAAAACCTCCATAAGACATTATCCATACTTCTGCCATAGCATATACCACATCAAATTGAAATTTTGTCTTTGTCACTAGGCTACAGAGTTCAGGGGCTATTCTCAGTATCCTCAGCCTCTAGACCTTTGAAGTAGGAGACCTTCCATGCCCATTGCCTCCATCGCTTGGTAGGCTTAGAACTAGGCTCAGCAATTAGCATGACAGCTAAGCACTTGCTTAAATGGTATGATCTGCACGGAAAATGGCAGAGAAAGTCCATCTCTCACACCGATTCCAGGGGTCAGCAACAGCGACCTGTACCCCTTCTACTGAGGCTTGTGAAGTTTGTACAAACACTGTGAAAAGTAGTATGACTGGATACGCTTGTCACTGGGACAAGTGTCCTTCAGCTGCCATTTTGGATATAAGGGAAACGAAACTAACAATCACCATCATTAGATTATCTAACGATACACACAAGGCACTGTAGTTATTTTGCTTTTATTTTTGTTAATGCTAACCAGACTTCTTACTCGTTACTAATCCCTATGTTACTGATAATGCACTGGTTCTCAGAGACGCTTTCTAACTTGTGGAAACCATTATTAAGGTAGTGGAAAGTTAAGTAAAGGGAGTGGGTCTGAAATCCCAACCCTGCTCTGCCTAACTTAAAGATCCTGTCTCTATTCAGCCTATCAGCCCCTGTCTTCCTTCAAATTGGAGCCATTGTTATTCAAGGCCAAATCTATGTTGGCCACGAATGATGGAGGCACAGACCCTGATGACGTTGCACTGGGAGTTAGTCCCCTCAGAGGCCCTCATCTGTATCAGAGAGTTTGCCCAGGCCTCTCATTGCTCAGGATATGAACACTTAAATTCTTTATCTGGACTCCCTGGTCATGCCACCTCACCACCCTAACTGGCTTCCCATGGCTCTGCTGAGACCAGGCTCTGGCTAAGGGTGATGGAGCTGCTTCCACACCCACCCTTGTTTCAGGGAGAGGACCCTGTTCTCCCACACTCCATACCCCCAGACATGGACACTGGTCTCTCCCTAGCTTTCCACACACCACAAAAACTAATGGTAACTTCAAGTGAGAGCTGAACAAAAGATAAGAAAAATGGATGTACTGAACATAGAGCAATATCACAGCTGTTGGAACCTCTCATGGGGTCAGCTGCTTGCCTCCCCAGGCCAAGGGCAGCTCACCCACCACTGCAGAAACTGCTCTAGGCCTTAGAATCTGGGCTGAGCTAAGCTCTGCATTAAGGAAGGTGGACATTTGTTGTCTTCTCTTCAGGTCAGCCTAAGTCCGGTCTCTCAAGTTCTCATTTCCTGCCCTGTGACTGTCCTTCCAGGATGAGACATAGTAGAAAAAGTCCACTCTTTGGGAAAAACCCCACCCTTGTCCCCATTCCCAGTGTGTGGCCTTGCCCTCATACCCTGGCCACTTGGTCTCGGGTCTGACATCAGTCCATTTCCCAAAGCCCAAGTTTTACATTAGCATGGTCATGTTTTTACACAAGTATCTTTTTACACGTATTAGCTCCATGAAAAGAGCTGTATCTCAGTGGGCAATGGTCTCCTCATTGAAGCATAACTTCCATACCCTTTAATAAATGGTGAAATAGCTCTTACTGCGTATCTACTGTTCCAGGTCTGGCAGTGATAGGAAGATGATTATTCACAGTGGGAAAGAAAAGACAGGCAGAGGAAGGAAGGCAAAAATGAAGGAAGGGAGGAAGGTAAAGAAAGAAGGAAGGAAGGGAGGGAGGGAGGGAGGAAGGAAGGACAGACGGAAGGAAATGAATGGAAAAGGTGATTAACATTGTAAGAGGTTAGAAGTGTGAGACACGCCTGTGGGCAAGGCTGATTGGGACGGTCTTAATGAAGGAACTGGGTTTCTCTGTGGAAACCAGTGATATGGAGAACACAAGCAGGAAGCCCAGAAGGACAGAGAGCCCCCTCTCTCTTATTCAAGTGAGGCTGCCCATTCCTGCTTCTGTCTAAGGCTACCTGATAGCACCAGCCAGGATCACCACCCAGCTGCCTGCCCTGGGGGCTCGCCACGATCCACCCGTGCACAACACCAAGCAGGCTGAGGCAAAGCCATCCAGATTGACCCAATTCTCCATGTTCACTAAAGCCTGATCGCCTCAAGGGATAATGGACAGATGTTAAAGAGGTGGGGAAAAAGGCAGAACAACCTTGTGACTCATGGTCCTGAAGACAGAAGGAAGACATTCATTAAAAAGCAATCTCTTCCCACAGTAGAGGGATGTCTCTCCTTTGATGTTCAGGTATGTTTTAAGACTGGTCTTTAGATAACCTAGTGCAAAGTCATCAATTGCATCTAACTGCTTATTGTATATTTCTCTCCACACTTTTGTGTGTCACATTTGTCTATTTGTCTCTTCTATTCTATTTTCAGACAAAGGGGGCTTAAGCAAAAATATCTTCCAAATATATTCATGAATATTTTAGCATCTATTTTGTGTACACATTTAGTATTCTCTCCAGGGCACGCAGAGCAGGGAAGCGATAAGAGGAAGCTAGACCACTCTTTGGTGCTGGCTGCCCAACAGCTGAGGCTCTCAGGAGGAAGGGGAAGACTCCCTAAGCTGACAGTCTGAGGAGCTTTGGCAAGGCCAAAATGAGGACACAGAGCTTTCCTGTTCAAAGGCAGAGGGCGGTGGGAGTGCAAGTGAGTGGAGTAGGAAAGGGAGAAAAGGAGCAAGGAGGGCAGCCCCTGTGTCTCTAAAGAGGTACAGCGGTTCTGCTTGCATTCATTTACTCACTCATTCATTCCAAATAAATTGTGAGTACTTGCTATGATCCTGAATTTGTACTAGCTTTAAAGACACAGAGTTGAGGAGGTCATAGTCAAAAGGGATGCTGGCACAGAAACCAGGAACCAGGATAGAGTGTCACAAATGCTACGGGGGAAGCATGAAGAGGGAGTGACAAGCCACTAGGAGTGGTGTGGTGCTGGTAGGGTGTTCAGGAAAGACTTCCTGGAGAGGCAATACTTGAGCTACACCTTGAAGGGTGAGTTAGTCTCAGACAGAGGACCTCCATCCAGGAAAAGAAATGCAAAAAAGACCTGACACCATGAGTGGCTGAGGCAAAGTCCATGACCAGTGTGGTTGGTTCTGCATGGCTGGAGTGAGAGGAGGGGACGGGACAAGAAAGAGGCTAGACAGGCAGTGCTCCATTGCAAAGTGGCTGCTGTGCAGACCTTAGGAAGATGAACTTGACTGATTTAGATCCATTAAATGATTTAGAACCTGCTCAGCTTTGCATTTGAAAAAGATCACCCTGATGAAGGTTCAGAGGATACATTAGAAGGGAGAGATGAGATTATTCCAACAGTGCAGGAGAGAGATGACAAGAGCCTGGACAGAGGCAGTGAGTAGGAAGAGGATGAAGAGATGGAGATGTAGGGATAGGACTCAGAGACATTTAGGGGTCAAAGGGGCAGGACAGATGACTGATGAGATGTGGTGTATGTGGGAGACTAGTCCTTTCTCCCACAAGCACCTGTGGGTGAAGCAGCATAGTGATAAAGAGCCAGACAACCTGGGTTCAAAATCCTGCCTCTGCTATCTACCAACTCTGTGACTTTGGGCAAGCTAGTTAACCATCCAATGCCATGTTTCTGCTCCCACAAAAGCGAAGAGGATAATGATAAATAAGTTTAATACTAATATTAGTGAAAACATGTAAAACACTTACAACAGTACCTGGTACAAGATAGGTGCCATATAACTGCACGGTCAATAAAATAAAGAATATACTCCAACCCCTGACCTAGAAGAAGGGAGTCAATGCGGATGGGATGGGTGATGCTGTTTTCCTAACTGGGGTGAAGTGTGGCCTGAACTGCAGTGTATCTCAGTCCAAGTGTGGCCCAAGGACCACTGCTGGCCCAAGAACTCTCTGTTACAGGTTTGTGATAAGTGAAGGAACAAATTGAAAGTAGGAATTTATCTACTTTTATACCAATTTGACTTTGCTGCTATATTCAAGGCACGTGACACTTTTAAATTTTACAACCAGATGGATTGGAAATTTATAAGCAAAATGGTCTCAAACCGTAAGAGATGGTTTGAGAGGCACTGGTTCAGAGCCATGATTCTCAAAATTTGTTTCATGTGAAAATCACCTTGGGGAGCTTTTAGAAACCTTGATGCCCAGGCCGACCCCCATAGTAATTACATGAGGATTTCTGGGAAAGGAATTTTGACTCCCAGTATTTTTTAACATTCCCTCAGTGATTTTAACGTGCAACCACATTTGAGAACTAGTGGTCTCGATGAGGACTTTTCAAAATGAATCACTTAGGATCTTGTTAAAATACAGATTCCAATTTATTATTAGGTCTGGGGTGGGGCCCAAAAGTCTGCATTTCTCACAAGCACCTGGTAAGGCCAATGCTGTTGGTCCATGGATCACACTGGAATAGGATGTGTGTGAAATAAGCTGGGCTTATCTAACCAAACTATGGACATTCATGTAACAGTATAGAATGGGATCTGCAAAACAAACTTGAAAGGTAGACAGTGCACGGGAGGAAAGTAAAGCTCAGAGAAAATTGCAAGGCAGTGAATGGTTATACGAGGACCTGAGCCCAGGTTCCCTAATACTCAAAATCATAATTTCCCTTCTACATCATACTGTCTTTGTAAATGCTACCATTTCTTTTTTCTTCTCTTTTTTTTTAAGCACATTCATATTTATTTCCAAACTAAAATGCTCTCTTAGACCTATGAATTTCAGTCCTATTTGTTTTTTTGTTTGTTTTTTCTTAATTGAAGTATAGTTCATTTACAATGTTGTTTAGTTTCTGCTGTACAGCAAAGTGATTCATACATATATATATACTTTTTCATATTCTTTTCCATCATAGCTTATTACAAGATATTGACTATAGTTCCCTGTGCTATACAGTAGGACTTTGTTGTTTATTTTATTTATAGTAGTTTATATCTGCTAATCCCAAACTCCTAATTTATCCCTCCCCCCACCACTTTCCCCTTTGGTAACCATAAGTTTGTTTTCTATATCTCTGAGTCTGTTTCTGCTTTGTAAATAAGCTCATTTGTATCGTATTTTAGATTCCACATATAAGTGCTATCATACAACATTTGTCTTTCTCTGTCTGACTGACTTCACTTAGTATGATAAACTCTAGGTCCATCCACGTTGCTGCAAATGGCATTAGTAAATGCTACTATTTCTGGTTTTGGCTTTGTGCTTCCATCTGCTATGTTTCCTCTCCTTACTCACCACTCCCACCGCCACCCCACTCACTGGTTTTCTAATAAAGTAACTTTTGGAAAATCAGGCAATCCTCTTGGCTAAATTAAGGAGAAAAGGAAATCTGCCCATGTGTAGGCCTTAACCCTAAGTATCTCTATGCACACCTCTACCTTTCAATCAGAATTTGTCAGATGTTCCTAGAAGGAGTAAAGAATGACCAAAGAGGAACAAAAGAAGAAAAGTAGGATAAATTAATCCAAAATGACATCTTCTAGGCTTAATGTGCTTGCTCCCTAAATGATGACAATTGAAACAAATCTCAAATGCTGTCATCTCAGATCTAGGCCTGGCCACAGAGGGCAATCCTATGAAAGCCCTTCTCGGTACCCCTAAATCATTCAACTCCACACATCTGTGAACCCTGAGACCTGCACCTGGAACAAGGAAGAAGGCTGGGTGGGGCCATGAGAGAAGCTCAGCTAAAACTGCTGCTTTCAGAATCCTTTGCTGTCCTCTGATTCTACACGCCGCTCCTGCCTAGCAGAGTGGTCAATCCGTTGTCTCTGCTTCCAGAGTGTTCTTACATTGCATTAAAGTGAGGTATATGTGTGAGACATCTCATCAGACCACAGGTCCTTTCAGCAATAAGGACCACACCTTATTCAGCTTTAGGTTTTTAGCTGCTGGACACACAGCGAGTGCTCAGTTACATTTTGCCAAGAAATCGAACACATTCCTTTTTTCCATGTAATATGAGTTAAAATGGGGATGATCCAATTAACTGGAGAACAAGAAATGGCATGCAAATTAGCTGTGACATGAAGGCCTCCAAGGGGACGTCAGGCTCTAGTCACAACAAGGGTGAAAGCTGGAGAGTGGGGACTTGGAGTGGGCTCTGAAGAAGACACATGGACATAAGCGAGGAAAGATGATGAGGCTCTAAAGGCCACAAGTGTCCTGAATCAGACTTGCAGTTTTCAGAAGTTGTTCAGCCTGTAGCTGGGGTGACCCAGTGGCTGCAAAGGACATGGTGAGTCCCAAAAGACAGATGGAAGAAGGGGGTGCAGCAGTGCCCCCAACTTCTACCCCAGGAGTCTACACCAGAAAATGCTGGTAGAGGAGATTCAGAGGAGATAGCTCTGGGATAGGAGAGACCTCCTGCATCTTCAACCACCATGAGCAAGTTGAAGGACAGACCTGAGTCTGAGAACTTGGCTGCATGGGGTTGGGGAATTGCCAGCTTCCCAATCTAGCTACTGTCTTGATGGTGTTATACAGTGTTTTATGTTAATTAAATGTCTGCTGTAGTTCTGTGCCAAGAGGCCTTGCAAAATGCAGTGCGTGGGGAAAAAAGGACGGGCGTGCTCACTGCAGCGGCCATTCCCAAATGTCTCCTGGCAAAGTGGGAGAGTCATAAAGACCTTCCTCTGGGCCCTTGTGGAGATAACTGGAAACAAAGAAATCCTGCCCATGCAAACAACTGTCGTAGATGGTTAAGTAATGTGCCTGGGCCTCATGGGATTAGTAAAGGTAAGTAGAGGTAAACGTGGGATTAGTCTCTCACCTCTTCATGCAGCTCCCTTCCCATGACACAATGGCTCCTTGCTTTCAGTAGAAACGGACCCTACTGGTCAATGAAAATAAGAGCATACAGTAGGAAAAGAGAAGACTGGTGTCACACAGCAGAAGGAAAACCGTTGGATGTGTTAATAAGGCAGTCATGATTTGGTTTTTACTTCCTTTTAAACCTTGGGCTATGTTAAGTCATAGCCCACTTGCTAGGAGTTCTTATTGGAGGCCAGGCCTTATGCTGAGAATGGTACAAATGTGGCCCCATAAGACAATGCTTTGAGTTAGATTCAAGCATTAAGAGCAAACAGGAATGAAAAGATGTTGGTACACTTTGAAGGCTACGCAGAGCTGGAACTTAGGCAGCAGCTGTGCATGAAGATGGTCGTGCGCTTACCCTCTCCCCGTCCTGTCTCCAAGGTCTCTCCCACACGCTCCGCAGCAGGAAAGGGGTGGGGAGTGGAAGGGCCGCCTTCGTGGAGCAAGCAAGCCATAGTCTCTCACTCTTTCTCATTTTCTTGCTTCTCTTTCCCCTCCCTACCTCATGTGAGTCTTCAGGCTCAATGTCTGCTCAGGGCAAGAGAGAGGGTTGTTATCGGCAGCTTCTTCAAGCATCTTTTCAGAGCTCCGCCTTAGCAGCCCAAAGTGGTGGCCTTGTCCAAACTGTCAGAGCCATCTGCCTGCCGTCCATGTGGCAGAAAGACCATCTGTCAGCCTCTGACCCGTGCCTTCCCTCTCACAGACCACTCGGGCCGGCATCAGGCTTGCTGAGAGCCCCCTGAGGTCCCCGCCTCCACAGCCCATCTCCCCAAAACTGACAACTCCCACACAGTTAGAAGAGGGGGTGCAGAGGGCAAACTAAACTGAGAAACCACACTCTGAGAATCACACACACACACACACACACACACACAGACACACAGAGCAAACACTATTTTCTCATTTGGATCATTTTCTTCCACGAAAGTAATTCTTTACCCTAAGTTTTGATTTAACACAAATACTCACTAGTTTCTTAGTATAGATACATACCAAGAATGGCTATTATCCTAATTCCTCTTCATCGAGTTAAGTTATATCAAGAAAAAGAGTCAGTATTATAGGATTATCCAACATTACTGTTCACATGGTATTGTTCATGTACCTTTAACCATGTGGCCCAGTAGCTGTCAATCATAGCTGCAAGAGAATCATGTGGGACACTTTAAAAATAATACCAGTGCTTGGGGCCCATCCCAGATCAATTAGACTTGAAATATGAAATAGGGACTGAATGTGGTATTTTTTAAAGTTTCCCAGGTGATTCAAACCTGCAGCCAGGAGCAAGAATCACTGGGTAGCCATGGTGGAATGGAAAAAGGGAATGACTGGGGGTGGGGGAAGAGGGCAGAGGGTATGGCTACTTATTTTGGATGGTCAGGGAGGGCTTCACTGAATATATGGTCTTTTAGCAGAGATACGGAAAACAAGAAGCAACAAAATATTCCATGCAAAGCAAACAGGAAGTGCAAAGGGCCTAGAGTGACGCTAAACAGTCTCTTTCTGAGGAACAGCAAGAAAGCAGATTGGTTGAAGATAAGAAGAGAAGGAGGATGAAGGACAGAAGCTGAGGAGCAAAGGGGACAGTGGCTGGATCCCCTAGAGCCTTACAGCCTGTTTGGGTTTTCTTCTAATTCTACTAGGAACAAAGGAGTGTTTTAAGTAATGGAAAAAAAATAGACTCTGATTTTAATTTTAGAAAGACCATCGTGGCTGTGACATGGAAAATGGATTTGGGGGTGGTGGCAGAGTGGAAGCAGAGATGGACTGGAGATCGTTGTGGTATGTCAGAAGGCAGACGAGGGCAAGTTTGGACGAGCACGCTGCCTTGTGATGCCCAGACCTTGGGGTGGCCATTTGTGAACATGGTTGACAAGTATGAGAACAAAAATCCAATACACTGCGAGGAATGGAGGAGAAAAAGCCCAGATCCCAAGTGGCATGACTGAGCAGCTGAACCAACACCAACAGATGTCTAATCCGGACTGCTTATTTGAGAAAAACAAACCTCTCTTTGTGAAAGCAACAGCAGTCAGATTTTCAGTTACTAGTAGCCAATGAATTGTCAACTAATATAACCACTATTTTGTGTCAGCCCCTGGTACTAGGGGGATCTAGGAATAAAAAATATTGCATCCCTGCTTTGCGCAAAATTTTCAGCTTGTTTTTAGAGTTAAGAAATTTGCATTCCAAGTTGAAGAAGACAAACATATTCCAGTGTTTGACCGAAGCCTAGCTGCTGTCCTTTGGATAGATCCTAGAATCAAGGGCATCAGGCTGAACTGGACGAAGTCTGATTCTTACAAAACTGGCAATTAAGGGCCCACAAAACCAAGCTGGAAGTAAACTAATGGGGAGAGAATTACAGCTCAAAGATCTAGCAGAGGCTCGAAATTACCTGGCCCAAGCACTGTGCAGGGGTCTGTTCAAAGAGAAGGCTCTTTTGATTCAGAGAGGGCATTGAAAACCAAGACTGGACCGTGGGCAAGGGGCAAAGGAAAGATTCCAACCACAAGGCAATGCTGCCCTTCTCCTGGTCTCCATTGCTATTTTCAGTCTGGTGGCTTCCCACTAATTCATAATGAGTACATGCAATGGCTCAAGAGAAGAAGAGAGAAGGGCACCAAAGTTAGGGCTAGGAAAGGAGGGTATTTCACCAGCGATGGCCCAAGCTCCCAAGCAAACTCTGCTCCTGTAACTGTGCTCAGCAGTCCCTCACTGGCAGCCTGAGGCTGATGGGGGCAGAGGAAGGGGAGGCTCTATCTCTCGGCTGAATGGGTAGATGGGTGCCTGACATTCTAAGCTGGAACTCTAAATGTATTTTCTTTTAGAAACATTATTTTATCAGTGATTACAATAATATTATCCTGCATTCCTAGTGCCTTTGGATTTAACAGATCATTAGGGAAGGGGCTATCCTAGGACCTCACTCTCTTTCATTATTTGTCTTAACATTATTTGAGGACCACTGTGGGTCAAGCTCCAAAAACTGGCTTATAAAGGAACATTTTTTTAAGGCATCTTTTTTTGTGAGTTGAGGCTTGCCTGTACTATCTGGAATCTCATAACACATGACATATATACTCAAATACCCACATTTTGGGTCACTAGGTGCTGCTGACATTTGTGATGTTTAATTTTTTGGACATTTCCTTTTAACTCTTAGATTGACAAAAATATTTTTTAAATTGAAGGAAATGTTCTTTTAGGTTAAAAATTCTCATTTCAGAATGAGAATCTCTTTCTCCCAGAAAAGAATGTTTAAAAAAAAAAGCTTTTGCCTAAAATTAACATTTTAAAAGTTACAGCATTATGTACATTTGAGACAGCCTTTTTTTTTTTCATTTTTAACTCACTAGTTTTATCAAGTAGAGGAAAAAATGTTTATAAGAGTTTTTTTTCAGTTGACACAGTAAGGGAAAACATTTTGGATATTTCACGATATTTTGTAAAAAATATTAAGACACTTTTTTCCTGAAATTTAAGTTTTACACTTTGCAGTAGTATTTAATACCATTGATATGAATAGCCTGATGAGTGATATTCAGCTATAATTTGAGGGACTTCCCTGGTGGCGCAGTGGTTAAGAATCCACCTGCCAATGCAGGAGACACGGGTTCAAGCCCTGGTCCGGGAAGATCCCACATGCCGCGGAGCAACTAAGCCCGTGCGCCACAACTACTGAGCCTGCGCTCTAGACCCCACGAGCCACAACTACTGAGCCTGCGTGCCACAATTACTGAAGCCCTCGTGCCTAGAGCCCGTGCTCCACAACAAAGAGAAGCCACTGCAATGAGAAGCCTGCACACCACAATGAAGAGTAGCCCCCGCTGGCCACAACCAGAGAAAAGCCCACGCACAGCAACCAAGACCCAACGCAGCCTAAAATAAATTAAAAAAAAAAAAACACTGTAATTTGATGTTTTGTGTATGTTGCAAAATACATATGTTTTTGTGAAAGTCAGTGGATTTTGATAGATTGTAATGCAATGACCATGTCACTAGGAAGACAAATCTATGTGATAAGAGGGAAAGTTCATAAGGTTTGAAGTACAAATGTTACTAAGGAGAATTGTATGCCCCAGTTCAGGAAGAACAAAAGACGGTTGGCCCTCTGTATCCACAGGTTCCACATGCCACCAACTGAAATTCCATCCACAGTTCGTTGAATCCACAGATCCAGAACCTGTGGATAGTGAGGGCAGACTATAATAGAAGAATTTACCTTATCTGTAATACCACAAATACCATACCACAAAAGTGGCATATTTTCAAAATTTACATGTTACTAGGTCTCAACAAATTTCAGCGAGTTAATATTACAAGGAGCATATATTTCCACCAAAGTACAATAAAATTGTAAATCAGCAATAGCTGTTTCACTTTAAGAATGCTAAAAATAATACACACATTATTAAATTATTCATGGATGAAAGAGGAAATCATAAAGAAACTATAAAACATCTAGAACTGAATGGCAATGAAAATTCTCCAAATAAAAACTTTTAGGATACTGCTAGAGAGGTACCAAGAGAAAAAATGCTTATCTTTAATGTTTATATTAGAAAAAAGAAAGAAAAAATTTAATGATTTAAGTATTCAACTCAAGAAGCTAAAACAAGTAGAAAAAGTACTGAAATTTAGGGAAAATAAAGGATAACTAATAAAAGGTAGAAATTAATGAATAGAAAACAAAGCAATGGCAGAGACTGACACATTTAAGACAAATTTTGGTTCATTCATTCAACAAATATTTTTTGACTGTTACAGGTACCAGGGATTCACAGTGATCCAAAAGGATGCAAATCTCTGCTCTTATGGAAATTATATTCTACTTGGGAGACAGAAAATAAATAAGATGAACAAATAAAAAGTATAGTATGCCAGATGCTGATAGGTATTATGGAGAAAAAAATTAAGCAAGGAAGTTGGATATGGAAATTACATGGGGCCTGGGAGGTAAAATTCCTAGAGGATCTGGTTCTGCAAGATCTCAAAAGAAAGTGACTTGTGTTCTTTTAAAAATGAATATAATTGGATAACTGGAAAATTTGATCAAAAATTAATAAAAGGAGAGCAACAGTGTACACTGAAATAATATTAGCACTGTAGTAGATGATACCAATATTTATATGTAATGTAATATATTATATATCTGTGAATATATATAAACAGTAATAAGTATATAAATGATATTAGGAATGCACTAGATCACATAAGTATATATACAATACATTTTGATTAGAAAATCTTAAGAGAATTCAGTGTACTACTTCATGTAAGTAAATTTGGAAACACAGTCAAAACTAATACTTTTTTTGAAAAAAATTAAGCACCAAAACAGACTCAAGAAGAAGCAGTGAATCAGCCTAAAATTATTTAAAAAGTTGAATCAGTATTCAAAAATTTAACCTCAAACCACCCTCCAGGAGCAAACGATTTTAGAGATGAAATCTACTAAACTTTCAAGAAACAGATTGTAGTGGGTTGAATGGTGGCCTCCCCCAAAATTATGTCCACATCAAATTACTGGCACCTGTGAATATTAACTTTATTTGAGCAAACAACCATTGCAGATGTAATTAAGTTAAGGAACCTGAGATGAGGAGATTGTCCTTGATTATCCAGGTGGGCTCTAAATCCACTGGTTTGTCCTATAAGAGCTACACAGAGGAGAGAGGCACAGACAGAATAGGAGGAGGACAGGTGACCCTGGAGGCAGACTGGAGAGATGTGGCAATAGCTGCCAGAAAGAAGAGACAAAGAATCTTCCCTAGAGCCTCTGCAGGGAGCCTGGCCCTGCTGACACTTTGATGTTGGACTTTCGGTTTCTAGAACTGTAAAAATAAATTTCTCTTGTTTTAACCCACCAAGTCTGTGATAATTTGTTAAAGCAGCCTCAAGAAACTAATACATGGATAATCCCAATATTATAAAAGATGTTCTAAATAATAGGAAAAAAAGGGAGAAAGCTTGCAACTCATTTGATGAACCTAGTACAACCTCAATACCAAGTAAGCTAAACTCAGTTATGGCAGATACATAAATTTCAAACAGAAGGTGAGCATCCTGAAAAATAATATACTCTATCTAGGAAGGGATTATCTTTGAAATGCAAGGGTAGTTTAACAGAAGAAAAACTATTAATCTTTATTAAGAACGTAAAGAAAAAAAGATACAGAATTATCTTAACAGATACAGGAAATGCATTTTATAAAATTCAGAATATTTACATGATTAAAATAAAATTCTAAGAAAACTAGGAACAGAGGGAAAATACCATCACGTTAAAAAAAAAAGTTATTAAAAACCTAGGGCAAAACTATTTGGTGATGAGATATTTTAAGATCAAGAATCTGACAAGGAGGGGGACAGGGATGATGGCCTACAGCCAATGACTCACTAAATAGGGTAGAAAAGGCTAGTTCTGTTGCTTCCAGGCAGGATGACTGGGAGATGCCAGTATGCTCCAGAGCTCTTGGGTGGGTGTCAGGCCATGGCTAGGTGTCAGCTCAACCCACATATTTGCCTAGCTGTTTCCCCTGCCCCCTCCTGATCCCCTCACTCTCTTGCAAGTTTCAGCTGAGAGCAATTCCCCTCAATAAATCCCTTTGACAAGAAACCCTATCTCTGACTCTGCTTCTAGGAAGCCCAACGCTAAGGCACTGAACAAATCTCAATGTCAAGTTCCCTGACTAGATTATTCCGCAGAGAAAATATTCCCTGTCATTGCTATGTAATAGCACAATATAGCCATATCTAGTCAGATTCTGCAACAGAAACATTTTAGGCCAGCTGACTATGTGGACTGAAATGAGGGTTGTTGATCTAAGAAACCTGACATTTTCCAATATTCCCAAATAATTATGATTTTCTCTCTGCTTTACCAGTTTTCACAAAGATGGTATGTCACTTGATGTCATAGAATACCGCCACTAAATTCTCTTCCAGGTCTTAAACATTATGATTCAAAAACATTAGATTATATGCGATCTTTGAACTTCAGAGCTTGAAGAGGCCCCCAAATCATTCCATCCATCTCTCCTGTTTTCCGACGAGGGAGAAGAAAGCAAGAAAAGAGAATGACAACCCAACCCAGAATTTCCTGTGTTCTCTGAGCTCTAGGTCCAGCAAAGGAAAGGAAACAAAGGTTCCCTAAAGTGATAAGGGCTCATCTTCGCAGGGACAAGGAGACAGTAGCAGCCCTGTCTCTGCATCAACCACACCGTGGCAGAGTCAGATGTAGCTCAGAAGGTACATCTCAATTCCCAGATAGAGCTCATTCCTGAGGAAAGATGACAGTCATAAGAAGTATGCCAAACTGCCAACGTCCCACTTTGAATGATAAAGATTTCTGCCACAAAACACAGCCCTTCTCCATTTGTAAAATGGAGAACTGAGTCAAATAGTTAAACAATTCAAACAAAAATGATGACAACGATAACCATCACATGCCGAATGTTTACTATGTCCCAGGCACTTGATGCCCTGAAATCCTGTGATGTGGATTTCATTATCATCATTTTGACAATGAGTTTATTGGACTCCAAAGCCTTTCAAGCTACTTAACTCCAAACCTTCACAACAGAACTGCTGGTTCACCACCTTGAATTTACAAAAAATTCACCTGGGTTTTTTGCTTAAAATGCAAAATCCTGAGCTCCACACTTAGGGATTTAGATTCTGTAGATATAAGATGGATCCAGAAATCATCACTGAAAAAAAAAATTAGGTGATTTGAATTAAGATGGTCTTATGGTCACACTCTGAGGATCACTGACTTTCACCCCTCTTAGTTATCTAAACGTCTGCTCCTCCATCCTCGAAGTACGAAAAGAAGCAGTAAGGAACTCTACCATAAAACCATAGGAAGAGTTGCTGGCATATTTCATCTTCTTTGCACAGCGCTATCTTTTAGGAACTCCTATATCCATCAGGCAAATACTTAAGAATAATTTTGCAGCCTAATGTTGAATTCCTCTATCAGGTTTAATAGTAATGATTTTAGCCACACGTTTAGTACAGTTACTTTGGTGCACTACCAAAAGTCAAAAGTTGTTGTAGTTATATATACAAAAAATACAATGCTTTATAGGTTGGTCAGGGTATCAAGCATTAATCCAACTTTATTATTCTACAGGCAAGAAATTAGTCACACGGTCACAGCACGCACTTTTTGGCAGTAATCAAAACAAGAACCTACTTCTCTTAACTTAAAACTGTGCTTTAGTTATATTTGGCTCTTTGTCCATAAAATATTTTTAGTATATGGTATTCTAAAAGTCTTCCTAACCCATAAAATTTCAGTCAAATTAAACTATTTTTTAAAAGCCCAGAATGTGTTTAATTTTTCCTTCATTTTGAAAGCAAAGTCCCTGGGAAAAAAGTACTTGGCTTGCCTATACATCCAATGAGGAAAACAGAACACATGTAAGAACATAAGCTGCAATTTCCTTTTTGACATGCAGACAACTTTCAGAGTGAAGATTTCTGGAGTACAAATTCTACCTATATTCATTTATCACTTTGTGCTTGTAGCCTATATTGGAGCTGTGAGATGATCTGTATTTTCCAAGGAATGGAAGGCAAGCCAGTGAAGCACACTTCTGCAGTACTGTGAATCCCGGGGTCACCAGGTGATACTTGAGGAGGCAGAGAAGTCTGGGATTCTCAACAATCCCGCAAAGCAAGATGGCCCCACAATGGAACCCAAAACAGGGAAGACTGAGGTCCCAAAGCCAGCAATTAATCATCACAAAGATATAGGAAAAGTGTTCAAATGAACTTCACTGGTAAGTCATGCTTTAAAAACAATGACCACATCTTCTTCATCCATTCTTCTGCTGATGGACATTTAGCTTGCTTCCATGTCCTGGCGATTGTAAATAGTGCTGCTATGAACATTGGGGTGCATGTGTTGTTTTGAATATTAGCCATAAAAAGGAATGAAATTGGGTCATTTGTAGAGACATGATGGACCTACAGCGTATATCATACAGACTGAAGTAAGTCAGAAAGAGAAAAGCAAATATCGTATAATAATGCATATATGTGGAACCTAGAAAAATGGTATAGATGATCTTATTTGAAGAGCAGAAATAGAGACACAGACGTGGAGAACAAATGTATGGATACCAAGGCGGGGAGAGGGGTGGGGTGGGAGGAATTGGGAGACTGGGATTAACACATATACATTATTGATACTATGCATAAAATAGACAACTGATGGGAACATACTGTATAGCACAGGGAACTCTACCTAATGCACTGTGGTAACCTAAATGGGAGGGAAGTCCAAAAGGGAGGGGATATCAGTATGTGCATGGCTGATTCATTTGGTTGTGCAGTGGAGGCTAACACAACATTGTAAAGCAAACATACTCCAATAAAAATTAATAAAAAACATTTTAAATCAACTATACTTCAATAAAATAAAGAAAAAATAAAATAAATCAAACATAAATAAATAAATAAAAACAATGACCAAAGAAAAGTCAAGCATTTCAGTTTTTAAAAGCCACTTCAGGAAACCTCTGAGTTGATCTATGTCGATTAGACTAAGCCAAAACGCTAATGGTGAGCAAAAATGTTCTGTCTACAAGAGCTGACTCTTGCCTATTACAGCAAAAATGGAGGTGAGAGAGCAGAGGAGGGGTGAGGAGTAAATCATAGGATTTAAACACATGGTGACAAGGCCAGGTGCCCAGGGATAGAGAGATTACTAAGAAATTTATGATATGGTAATTTCAATTCTGAGTCACGGCAGTAATTTATTTTTAAGTTCCAATGTACTCTGGACATCTTGTAGTCAAGATACAACCATTTGGAACATTTAACATCCATGAAAAGAATGTAAAACAAGAATGTAAATGAAAAAAATTTTGGATTTATTTTCATCCTTTATGTTTTTGCTTTATACCTTATCTTTAGATTCCAAGGTCTCTAAGGATTTTCCAGAATATGACAGCATTTAACATCAGAGATTTAGCAGGGGACTGATTTGCTGGTCTTGGGTGTGGCCAGTTCCAGGAATTTTATAACTTAGGGCTTGACAATTAGAATAAGAGCTGAGACCTAAAACCAGATAGTTCCTATTCTAGAGACAGACCTTTGGGGCTTATCTTCTGGTTTCAGTTTCTAAATAGACAAAAAGATAACTGGGATACAGAAGTGAAGGACCCCATCCTCCCTACACTGATTGTTAAGACACATAGGGGAGACTTCAGAGTCAAAGTCAACTTCATCCTCTCGTTCTCCACTCTAATTTCAGTTCCTATTCATTTTGCTTTGGAACTATTTCAAACATCTGGCCCTTTTTCTCTTTCCCATTATCTTTCTGTCTCAGCACCCAGACCATTGTCCAATGTCTATCTCTGCTCCCACTGTGCCTGCATGATGATATGACAGTTAACCTCCTAGAAAACAAGTTTGATCATGCCATGCTTATAGACGTCCAGAGGATGGGGTTCAAATCTATATGACGTTAAACTACCCTTCAGATCCTAGGTCATGGGTTGGCAAACTATGGCCCATGGGCCAAATCTGATCCACCAATTCTTTTTGTACATAAAGTTTTACTGGAACACAGCCATGCCCATTTGTTTACATATTGTCT
Organism: Monodon monoceros; assembly: GCF_005190385.1. NCBI lineage: Eukaryota > Metazoa > Chordata > Mammalia > Artiodactyla > Monodontidae > Monodon > Monodon monoceros. The sequence goes on from NW_021703778.1 coordinate 64,722,686, forward strand.
ATGGTTGCTTTCACACTGCAAGTATAGAGTGGAATAAGTCTCTCTTGAGCCATAAATATTTACTATCTTTACAGAAAAATGTACCAACTCTGATCTAGGCTTCAATCCACTTTTTCAGTCTCCTTTTATGTTTGTCCCCGACATGTTTCCCATATTCTAAAATTCGACTGATTTATTTACTATTCCCCAAACATATCATTGTGTTTTAAGATTGCTCACTTCTGAACACATCGTTCATGCTGCTAAAACTGCTAAACTTCCTTTCTTTCTTCAAGACGCAACCCAAATATTAGAACCTCTGTGAAGACTTCCATAACTCCCACAAGCAGAGTGGCTCCTCTGTCCTCCATTCTGTCTTAATACTTTATATGTGCTTCTGTTATACCATTTATCACCATCATGTTGCACTCATTAGAGCCCCTTATTAGCCTATGAGCTCTGTGAGGGCAGTTGTCTGCATCTTTGTGTCCCAAATATCTTGCAAAGTGCCTGACTTATCTAAGTATTCAATAAGTGCTTGATGAATGAATGATTTCTAGACAATTCCTATGAATTTGGAACACTGACAATAGGGTGTTAAGTTACATTTTACTCGTTTAATTACCTTAGTCATCTCACAGAAAAGTGTGCCTTGTTCACAGAGAAAGTTTAAGAGATAGTATCCAAAATGATATGCAATTTGGGACTTCCCTGGTGGTCCAGTGGGTAGGCCTCTGTGCTCCCAATGAGGGGGCACCCAGGTTCGATCCTTGGTCCAAGAACTAGATTCCACATGCATGATGCAACTAAGAGTTCATGCCGCAACTAAGGAGTCCACATGCTGCAAGGAAGATCCCTCATGCTGCAACTGGGACCCAGTGCAGCCAAAATAAATAAACAAATAAATAGATATTTTAAAACAACAACACGTTGTTTTGCAATTTATCCTTACCACACACAAAAAAAAGAGACAGAAAGCCAAGGTGAGTAGCTTATACCTTAAGAACAGTATATTCCTATCAATGAGATATCAAGAGAAAAATGTGGGTGTTTATAAAGCAGAATCTTTCTATTTAATCAATTCTCTTTTTCTGTTGTAAAGGAAGAAAGAACAAATGGCAGAGCTGAGTTTTAATTAAGGCTGTACACTGGCATCACTTTCCTTTTCCTTAATAAAAATCCACTATACCAAGCAGGGATTTATCCACTTTTCAAAAAACATACATAAATCTCTCCTCAGTCGTTATGTAAATCTCTGTAGTGACAAACTGACATATTTAATATTGGGTCAATCTTAGCCCAAAAGGTACTTGTGGGCTCCGACGTTTCAGAGTTGGAGTTACTAAAGAGGTGTTAGAAAAGGTAGAAGTAAATGTGACACTATCTAGCCCATTTTTCTCTCATGTTATGTTTCTCAATAATTCTCAAAACAGAACCAAGCACATTTCTGAAAGATCAAAGTAATTATTTTTCATTTAATAGGCTCATACAAACACTGGAATAAAATACTCAATTCATACCACTGAGATTGATTAATTTCTTTGATATCTACTATATAGAGAAACAATTCTGTTTTCATCTTTGAAAGAGCTCTAGTCCTGTAGTGTCTTGAAAAGCTCATATACACTGAAAAATAACTGGAAGTAAAATATGGGCAGGTTCCACAGATCCCCCCTGGAAAAGGCTCTTATGCTGAAGTTTGAACACACACGTTGGTGGCTCCCACTTGGTCCCTAGGGCAGATTGGAGCCCCACTGCCTTGTGCAGTGTCAGAGCATCCCTCCAACCGCTGTTGTTGCACTGGCGAGGGTAGGGTGTTAAGTCAGACATTATTCCATTCATGTCTTTGGCCCATGCCAGTCCATGTCCTTTAGCCCAGTTCCTATAACAGCAAGAATTACAGAAGGCTACCATGGTTGAAAATCAAGATCATATCCTAGGGTTGTTGAAAATGAACTGATTTAGAATCAGAAGACCTGACCTTGAGCCAAGTTTTTAGAATCATTTCTAAGCCTTCATATTGTCCTCTGAAAAATGTAATAGTACACCATTTGTAAGGATGAATTAATAAGTTAAAGGTAAGAAATGAGTCCATAAAGCCAGAAGAAATACATCCCAATTTTTAAAAAAACCTTTGGGTGAGAAAGGCTTTCCTAAAACATGAAAACAAAGGAAAAAACCTGAGAGGAAAAGACCAGTGGATCCTCCTCTGAGGGTTTAGAAAGCAAGTTCTCAGTCAGAATTGGGTGAGTTGTGTGGGATTTATGGCCTTAAAAGTGGTTACCTTTTCTCCTTTCTATGTTTGAACAGGGATTTGAAATATTTCCTCAACACGCCATGGCCTTAAAAGGCCCAATATGTGTATATTTATTTTCCTGTTGTCCCAATTACGTTTTTTTTATTTTTAAATTTTATTTATTTTTTTTATACAGCAGGTTCTTATTAGTTATCTACTTTATACATATTAGTGTACACATATCAATCGCCCAATTCATCACAAACACACACACACAACCCCGCGGCTTTCCCCGCTTGGTGTCCATATGTTTGTTCTCTGTATCTGTGTCTCAATTTATGCCCTGCAAACTGGGCAGAAATACATCTGTACCATTTTTCTAGGTTCCACATATATGCATTAATATACGATATTTGTTTTTCTCTTTCTGACTTACTTCACTCTGTATGATAGTCTCCAGATCCATCCACATCTGAACAAATGACCCAATTTTGTTCCTTTTTATGGCTGAGTAATATTCCATTGTATATACGAACCACATTTGTTTATCCATTCATCTGTCGATAGACATTTAGCTTGCTTCCATGACCTGGCTATTGTAAATAGTGCTGCAGTGAACATTGGGGTGCATGTGTCTTTTTGAATTATGGTTTTCTCTGGGTATATGCCCAGTAGTGGGATTGCTGGATCATATGGTAATTCTATTTTTAGCTTTTTAAGGAACCTCCATACTGATCTCCATAGTGGTTGTATCAATTTACATTCCCACCAACAGTGCAAGAGAGTTCCCTTTTCTCCACACCCTCTCCAGCATTTGTTGTTTGTAGATTTTCTGATGATGCCCATTCTTACTGGTGTGAGGTGATACTTCATTGTAGTTTTGATTTGCATTTCTCTAATACTTAGTGATGTTGAGCAGCTTTTCATGTGCTTCTTGGCCATCTGTATGTCTTCTTTGGAGAAATGTTTATTTAGATCTTCTGCCCATTTTTGGATTGGGTTGTTTTTTTTTAATATTGAGCTGCATGAGCTGTTTATATATTTTGGAGATTAATCCTTTGTCTGTTGATTTGTTTGCAAATATTTTCTCCCATTCTGAGGGTTGTCTTTTCGTCTTGTTTATGGTTTCCTTTCCTGTGCAAAAGCTTTGAAGTTTCATTAGGTCCCATTTTTTTATTTTTGCTTTTATTTCCATTACTCTAGGAGGTGGATCAAAAAAGATCTTGCTGGGCTTCCCTGGTGGCGCAGTGGTTGAGAGTCCGCCTGCCGATGCAGGGGACGCGGGTTCGTGCCCCGGTGCTGGAAGAACCCACATGCCGCGGAGCGGCTGGGCCCGTGAGCCATGGCCGCTGAGCCTGCGCGTCCAGAGCCTGTGCTCCGCAACGGGAGAGGCCACAACAGTGAGAGGCCCATGTATCGCAAAAAAAAAAAAAAAAAAAAAAAA
>NW_021703778.1:64726744-64870611 GCF_005190385.1 Monodon monoceros
AAAAAAAAAAAAAAAAAAAAAAAGATCTTGCTGTGATTTATGTCAGAGTGTTCTTCCTATGTTTTCCTCTAAGAGTTTTATAGGGTCCGGTCTTACATTTAGGTCTCTAATCCATTTTGAGTTTATTTTTGTGAATGGTGTTAGGGAGTGTTCTAATTTCATTCTTTTACATGTAGCTGTCCAGTTTTCCCAGTACCACTTATTGAAGAGACTGTCTTTTCTCCATTGTATATCCTTGCCTCCTTTGTCATAGATTAGTTAACCATATGTATGTGGGTTTATCTCTGGGCTTTCTAACTTGTTCCATTGATCTATGTTTCTGTTTTTGTGCCAGTACCATATTGTCCTGATTACTGTAGCTTTATAGTATAGTCTGAAGTCAGGGAGTCTGATTCCTCCAGCTCCGTTTTTTTCCCTCAAGACTGCTTTGGCTATTCGGGGTCTTTTGTGTCTCCATACAAATTTTAAGATTTTTTGTTCTAGTTCCATAAAAAATGCCATTGGTAATTTGACAGGGATTGCATTGAATCTGTAGATTGCTTTGGGTAGTATAGTCATTTTCATAATATTGATTCTTCCAATCCAAGAACATGGTATATCTCTCCATCTGTGGGTATCATCTTTAATTTCTTTCAACAGTGTCTTATAGTTTTCTGCATACAGGTCTTTTGTCTCCCTAGGTAGGTTTATTCCTAGGTACTTGAGTCTTTTTGTTGCAATGGTAAATGGGAGTGTTTCCTTAATTTCTCTTTCAGATTTTTCATCATTAGTGTATAGGAATGTAAGAGATTTCTGTGCATTAAGTTTGTATCCTGCAACTTTACCAAATTCATTGATTAGTTCTACTAGTTTTCTGGTGGCATCTTTAGGATTCTCTATGTATAGTATCATGTCATCTGCAAACAGTGACAGTTTTACTTCTTCTTTTCCAATTTGTATTCCTTTTATTTCTTTTTCTTCTCTGATTGCCATGGCTAGGACTTCCAAAACTATGTTGAATAATAGTGGCGAGAGTGGACAACCTTGTCTTGTTCCTGATCTTAGAGAAAATGCTTTCAGTTTTTTACCATTGAGAATGATGTTTGCTGTGGGTTTGTCATATATGGCCTTTATTATGTTGAGGTAGGTTCCCCCTATGCCCACTTTCTGGGGAGTTTTTATCATAAATCGGTGTTGAATTTTGTCAAAAGCTTTTTCTGCATCTATTGAGATGATCATATGGTTTTTATTCTTCAATTTGTTAATATGGTGTATCACATTGATTGATCTGTGTATATTGAAGAATCCTTGCATCCTTGGGATAAATCCCACTCGATCATGGTGTATGATCCTTTTAATGTGTTGTTGGATTCTGTTTGCTAGTATTTTCTTGAGGATTTTTGCATCTATATTCATCAGTGATATTGGTCTGTAATTTTCCTTTTTTGTAGTATCTTTGTCTGGTTTTGGTATCAGGGTGATGGTGGCCTCACAGAATGAGTCTGGGAGTGTTCCTTCCTCTGCAATTTTTTGGAAGAGTTTGAGAAGGATGGGTGTTAGCTCTTCTCTAAATGTTTGGTAGAATTCACCTGTGAAGCCATCTGGTCCTGGACTTTTGTTTGTTGGAAGATTTTAAATCACAGTTTCAATTTCATTACTTGTGATTGGTCTGTTCATATTTTCTATTTCTTCCTGGTTCAGTCTTGGAAGGTTATACCTTTCTAAGAATTTGTCCATTTCTTCCAGGTTGTCCATTTTATTGGCATAGATTTGCTTGTAGTAGTCTCTTAGGATGCTTTGTATTTCTGCGGTGTCTGTTGTAACTTCTCCTTTTTCATTTCTAATTTTATAGATTTGAGTCCTCTCCCTCTTTTTCTTGATGAGTCTGGCTAATGGTTTAGCAATTTTATGTTCTCAAATAACTAGCTTTTAGTTTTATTGATATTTGCTATTGTTTTGTTTCTATTTCATTTATTTCTGCTCTGATCTTTATGATTTCTTTCCTTCTGGTAACTTTGGGTTTTGTTTGTTCTTCTTTCTCTAGTTCCTTTAGGTGTAAGGTTAGACTGTTTATTTGAGATTTTTTCCTGTTTCTTGAGGTAGGCTTGTATAGCTATAAACTTCCCTCTTAGACTGTTTTTGCTGCATCCCATAGGTTTTGGATCGTCGTGTTTTCATTGTCATTTGTCTCTACGTATTTTTTTATTTCCTCTTTGATTTCTTCAGTGATCTCTTGGTTATTTAGTAACGTACTGTTTAGCCTCCATGTTTTTGTGTTTTTCACATTTTTTTCCATGTAATTGATTTCTAATCTCATAGCATTGTGGTCAGAAAAGATGCTTGATATGATTTCAATTTTCTTAAATTTACTGAGGTTTGATTTGTGGCCCAGGATGTGATCTATCCTGGAGAATGTTCTGTGCACACTTGAGTAGAAAGTGTAATCTGCTGTTTTTGGATGGAATGTCCTATAAATATCAATTAAATCTATCTGGTCTATTGTGTCATTTAAAGCTTGTGTTTCCTTATTAATTTTCATTTTGGATGATATGTCCATTGGTGTAAGTGAGGTGTTAAAGTCCCCCACTATTGTTCTGTTACTGTTGATTTCCTCTTTTATAGCTGTTAGTAGTTGCCTTATGTATTGAGGTGCTCCTATGTTGGGTGCATATATATTTATAATTGTTATATATTCTTCTTGGATTGATCCCTTGATCATTAGGTAGTGTCCTTCTTTGTGTCTTGTAACATTATTTTAAAGTCTATTTTATCTGATATGAGTATTGCTACTCCAGCTTTCTTTTGATTTCCATTTGCATGGAATATCTTTTTCCATCCCCTCACTTTCAGTCTGTATGTGTCCCTAGGGCTGAAGTGGGTCTCTTGTAGACAGCATATAGATGGGTCTTGTTTTTGTATTCATTCAGCAAGCCTGTGTCTTTTGGTTGGAGCATTTAATCCATTCACGTTTAAGGTAATTATCGATATGTATGTTCCTATGACCATTTTCTTAATTGTTTTGGGTTTGTTTTTGTAGGTCCTTTTCTTCTCTTGTGTTTCCCACTTCAAGAAGTTCCTTTAGCATTTGTGGTAGAGCTGGCTTGGTGGTGCTGAATTCTCTTAGCTTTTGCTTCTCTATAAAGCTTTTGATTTCTTCATCAAGTCTGAATGAGATCCTTGCCGGGTCGAGTAATCTTGGTTGTAGCTTCTTCCCTTTCATCACTTTAAGTATATCATGCCACTCCCTTCTGGCTTGTAGAGTTTCTGCTGAGAAATCAGCTGTTAACCTTATGGGAGTTCCCTTGTATGTTATTGTCATTTTTCCCTTGCTGCTTTCAATAATTTTTCTTTGTCTTTAATTTTTGCCAATTTGATTACTATGTGTCTCGGAATGTTTCTCCTTGGGTTTATCCTGTATGGGACTCTCTGCACTTCCTGGACTTGGGTGGCTATTTCCTTTCCCATGTTAGGGAAGTTTTCAACTATAATCTCTTCAAATATTTTCTCTGGTCCTTTCTCTCTCTCCTCTCCTTCTAGGACCCCTATAATGCGAATGTTGTTGCGTTTAATGTTGTCCCAGAGGTCTCTTAGGTTGTCTTCATTTCTTTTCATTCTTTTTCCTTTATTCTGTTCCACAGCAGTGAATTCCACCATTCTGTCTTCCAGGTCACTTATCCGTTCTGCCTCAGTTATTCTGCTATTGATTCCTTCTAGTGTAGTTTTCATTTCAGTTATTGTATTGTTCATCTCTGTTTGTTTGTTCTTTAATTTCTCTAGGTCTTTGTTAAACATTTCTTGCATCTTCTCGATCTTTGCCTCCATTCTTTTTCTGAGGTCCTGGATCATCTTCACTATCATTATTCTGAATTCTTTTTCTGGAAGGTTTTCTATCTGCACTTCATTTAGTTGTTTTTCTGGGGTTTTACCTTGTTCCTTCATCTGGTACATAGTCCTCTGCCTTTTCATCTTGTCTATCTTTCTGTGAATGTGGTTTTTGTTCCACAGGCTGCAGGATTGTAGTCTTCTTGCTTCTGTTGTCTGCCCTCTATGAAGCAGATGTTTTAACGGCACCTTATGTGAAGCTCCACGTTAATAATCACTAAATATTAATTAATGATGGTGATAATGACTGGAGTATTATTTTTATTAAAGTACAAGGGCAATATGGAAATGCAGTAGTCTCCCTTTATCCAGGGTTTTGCTTTCTGAGGTTTCAGTTACCTTCGGTCAACTGGGGTCTCCTAGAGAAGCCGTGGGGGTTCTTTGGATGAGGAAGCCCTCCAAAATTCTCATGGTCCTGAAACAGGAGGGAAGGAGGCAGGGCAACCTTCGAAAGAATCTGTCCCATTTACTTTTGACTGTTTCTACCACATAATGTATTTTCCCTGTGCATAGTGTTATGGCTGTCCTAGAGATGTGCATATTTTCCTTATTCATTTTTCTTGATGTATGAATGCCAGACACACAGGAAAGACATGCAAGAATTTAAAAATTATAGAGACCCAGAGAGTCCAGTAGAGTTAAAATCCATGTCTGTGAATGTGAATGACTAGACAGACTTTTTAACAAAGTCCAAGGCAATGATAAACTGTGAAAAACATCTGCAGCCTTTATGAGTGAGTCCAGCCCTCTTAGCAAGTATCTGGCCTGCTCTGGTTCACAGGGTGGGGTGTGTAGTTTGTGACATGTACTCGTACAATGGGCTTATCAACTCGTAATCATCAGCGACTCAGTTAATGTAAATCCCTGACCATGGCAAGTTTAGTTGATAATTCTGTCACCAGTTTCTATTTTTTTAATGTATTTTTGGAGCATTTTGATAGGAAGTTGGGAGAAGGTTTACTGGGCACATCCAATTTATCACAATGACAACTCAAAAGTTGAGAGTCATGAGTGCCTCTTCAAAATCCCCCACTCATGATATACAGGTATTAGAGTTTTAAAGTCTGCTAAAGAATAAAGAAAATGCGCTGAGGGTGGTACAAGGGAATTTAAAATCCTAATTTTACAAAAATGTAGGCAGTTTATTTTATTGTACCCCCGAAGGTAAGTAAGCACAATGTAATTGGGGAATACTTCCATTAACAAATGGTGATAGCTGTGACACTTTGAATTGGGTTAGAAATTTGGAAAAATACTGCAAAATGGATTACGTAAGTATGAAATCCTCAGAATACTTACAGAACCCAAGTTTGCATTATTTGTCTCTGTATCATTTGTATATATGTATAATTTGTATACAAATTATTATAGACTGGAGCTGTGAGATGACTACAGTAGGGCTCAGAAGGTCTGCATCCTGAATATCATCAACAAGGGAATTCACTTCTAACAGGGGAAATCAAGTACCTCACTGTGCCCTATCGCCCAAAGCATTTCTGGTTATTGGCCCTCAATGAAATGTAAGCCCCTGGAGAAGGCTGGAGAAGGTCATCTGAAGTGACTAAGGGAATAAACAACCAGGCTTCCTGCTCACAGGACTGAAGAAGACCGGGAGAAAAGTAGAGTGTAAGTTCAAACAACGAATAGTGATTTCAACAGGTCCAGTAGATTCTCTTATTTATTTTCTTTCCTTCTTTTTCCCTCCCTCCCCCCCTCCCTTCCCCCCCCTTCCTTGCTCCCTCTCTCTCCACACACACACACACACACACACACACACACACACACACTCAGGCAGGAATTTTTACAAGCTATATATTATGCTCTGTTAATGGGCTTAACAACATATTCAGAGGAAGCAATGTTGTTTGCAGCAGAACCAAACTTTTCAAGGTGACATAGGGAAAGACAACCTTGGGTGCCAGGGACAGATCTTGAGCTGGCTGGTTGGCTGGGCCAGTTCTGTTGCAGCATTTCTGATGCTTTTATGACTGCATACTGCATGATAAGTGTTCTCTTCCCCTCTTGCTTCTCTTGTGCTTTCAAATATTTATATGAAATTGGCTGTGGAATTCCTACACTCCCTTGCTGTAATGCTCTTGTAAGGTGCTGATTCTCAGCACTGACTTCAATAGAACAGAGGGGGAAAAATTAGATAAGGAAATACAACAGAAAATAGGACACAAAACAGAAATAAGGAATGCATCCCTTTTCTGAATTACCTCAAATGAACCTTTAAGGGTTCATGGGGAAAAATTTCAATAGCAGACGATTCTTTCCTAAAATACAAGGACCAGTATAATTACTGAGCATTCTACAAGACTCTAAATGAGTCCTTAAAAGCATGGTGTGTGTTATCAGTGTGGTTGCCATCTTATGATGGATGTTTTTTATTTTTCCTTTGGTTTTAAGAGACAAAAAATATGTTACTACCATACAAAATTTTCTTCCTTTGGTTTTAAGAGAGAAAAATATATAACTACCATTTATTGAAGGGCAGATACAGTAGAAAGCACTTTGTATTATTTCACTGAATCCTCAAAACAACAGCCTTTCAAAGGGGATATTGTAAAACATACTTATTTTGTAGATAAATGAGGTTTATAGGGGTTAGAAAATTGCTGAAGGTCATATAGCTATTAATTGATGGGGTCAGGATTTGAACCCAGATCTAACTTGACTCTGAAATACAAATTCAGAACCACTTCCCCACACTTCTAGCTAAATTACAAAGCATTGATGTTAGTCTGCTCAGGCAACAAAATGAAATTGTCTACAAATATATGGAGAGCTGTCGTGTGGCAGAAGGAGAAAACTTTACATTGTGGGTCCAAGGGTGAAGCCAGTAGGTAGACGACTGAGGATGGCAATGACAGGTTCAGAGTCTGGGGTCCCTCATACTGCCAGAGCCTGCCTGGTGGGCAGAGTGTTCATAAGCCAGCTTGTCATGCCACAATGCCATCCTGACAACTTCTAGCAGACGCCTGGATTTCCTACTTTCCCTGGCTTTTCCTCTTCATCTGCCCCATGGCTCAGAGCTCACCTGTTTCTTGGGCTCTGTCGTGTTCTCCCCTCCTGCTGTATACAGGGCTCCTTGGCTCACCCCCAAGTCTACTGACTCTATGGAGGGACCCACAGTGACCTCTTCTGCTTTTGCCAGTGTCTGATCTCAGCCAAGACCCAGGTTCAGCTTGTTACTCCCTCACTCATGCAGACAGCTGGAAGGAAGCCCATTCTGTTGCACAGGAAGAAGTCTGTCCCAGGAAGCAGATCTTGATACCATATGAGGAAGAGCTTCCTAGCAGCCAGCGCTATCCAAAGATTAGATGCTCTGCCTGTGGTAGTAGTTACAATTTTTGTCACTGAAGGGTTTCAAATATAATTGTGTGAGGATGTGGTGGGGATAGCATCTGTACCTTTTGATACAGTAACAAAGACTCCCCAAACCTCAGTGGTTTGCAACAACTCAGGCTTATTTTTCACTCAGGTTAAAATGTCCACCGTGGTTGTTGTGAATATTCTCTTCATCATTCTCCCTTGGAGGCCCAGGCTGACAGAGCAGCCTTTACCAGGGACACTGCAGGTCTCGTGTCAGAGGAAAAAGAGTCATGACAAACCATGAGTTGTTTCTTAGAGCCATGGCTCAGAAGGGACGTTTGTGCTCATACTTCATTGACCAAAGCAAGTCCATGGACACTCCTGAGTTTAAAAGGGTGGGGATGTATAGTCCTTCCTCAGGGAGGGGCACTACAAGTCCTCTGGCCAAGCTTGGCATCAATGGGCACAGAAGCATAAGGGGCAGTGAATCTTTGGAACAGCAACATAGTCTCCACAACGTCTGTGCCAAAACAGAGATTATAAAAGTACTACGAGGGTGGTTTAGGCTGGATGATTTGTAAGTTTTCTCCTAACCTGGAGATTCTATGATATGCCAGGGTTCCCCAACCTTTTAGTGGTGAGCAATTACTTTTGAAATATTGGGGCAGGGAGATGAGGGCTTGGAGCAATAGAGACAGTAAAGTTCCTGGAGCAGGTTGGTAGGGCTTCCCACTACACCCTTCTGTGTAGATGCTGTCTGGTCTCATGCAGCACTGCCCAAAGGAAAAACAGTGAGAACCTCCTGTGTAATTTTAGACTGTCTAGGAGTCATGCTATAAAAGGTAAAAAGAAGTGGATAATATTCCTTTGAATAATATATTTTATTTAATCCAACATATTAAAAAGTTTCAACACAAAATCAATATAAAATTATTAATGAGATATTTTAACTTCTTCGTTTCATTCTAAGACTTCAAAATCTGTGTGTTTTTTACACTTTGAACACATCTTAATTTGGAGTAGCCATATTCTAAGTACTCGATAGCCACAAGTGGCTAGTGGCTACTGTAGTGGACAGTGTTAGTTTGGTGGAAAATGGTGAGGCTCTGGCATCAAACAGACCTGGATTTGGGGCTTCAGGTTTGGGGAGGATCCTGAGCTGTTGCTATTGAGGAGAGATGGAGAGAGGAAGCAAGAATGAAGAGGGTTTTATCTATACCCCTAAGAGGCAGGAGTATTGTATCATGGTTAAGATTGCAGGCTGGTCAGACAGACTGGATTTGAAACTGACTTGATTGGAAATCAGCTATGCCACCTAGTAGCCCTGTGGTCTTAGGTAAGTTATTTAACTTCTCTTACTCCCGATTTTCTTACCTGTAAAAAGAGGAAAGTTTAACTTCCCTTGAACGGCCTATGCAGGGATTGTTAACAGCATACCTATGTGGCCTGGCACATAACAGACAAAAAATGGTTATTTATGGTAACATTTGTATTATTATTTTTGTGAAGAAAGAAGAAGGGTAGAGCGGACAAACATCATTGCCACAAGGAGGGGAGGATGTTAATGGCAGTCAGGGAACAGGTCAGAGTTTATAATCAGCAAGTTATACCAATGAGTAAGCCAATTGCTCAGGTAGAGAATGCTGATCTACCCTGCTTTCCTTTACCATTCACTCCACAGATCTTTCTAAATCACTAGCTTCCTTTAGAACCGTTCTCCCTTTAACTCAACTTCTTCCATCTAGCATACTCTGCTCCAGTAATCCTAGATAGAAAGGCTTTGTATTTCACACTCAGAGGGTTTGGAGAAAGAATATAGTTCATAAATGAGAATTAGGTCTTGTGTGATAGAGAAAATTTGAGTCAAGATGGTGTCCACAGATCTGACTACGACCTCCAGTAGCCTAACTGTTGCTTATAATGGAGTCTCGTCTTGAGACAGTGAGCCATTTTGTTTTTGGCCAAATCTGGCATCCCGTGCAGGCACAAAAATGAAGAGACCCTGTCCTAACAATGATTTTTAGCATCATCATCAGGGGTCCAGCACAGAGCCCAAGAGAGCATAAAGAGACAGAGAACATACAAGAGCATAGCCCTTAATTAATGTACTTTACCATCAGGGTTGAGAGAGAAAGAACACTGAGGGGGAGGTGTTAAAATATGACTAAAAGCTGCAGCCAGCCCCTCTTCTTTGGCTCTGTCTTAGGAAATTCTTCCCCTAAGTCTTCCTACGAGCCAGCCAGACCTCAGATTTTTTACAATATGAGCATCTTGGGAGCTAGCACACACTGACTTCAAAACTGTTATCAGCACCTTCCCTGGGATCAAAAAACAAGCAATACGGATTATACTCTCAGACGCCAGGTTTGAGAAAGCTCACAATACACTAATTTTCCAGGACAATGAGTGTCTCAAAGTTGATCCCTGATCCTGCAGCAACACAGAGAAAGAGCTACGTCCTCTGGCCAGCCAAGAAGTCCTGTTTTCTTAGCAACTGGCACCATTAGCCTAAGAAGGGGATAAGCAACCATTGGAATTTCAAATGGCGAATTTCCCAGAAATGCATTCTTCTTTTCTGAGAACAGCACAGATTGGCTGGCTTCAATGAGGTACCTGGGGTGATATCCTGGCACCCAAAATACAGTAAAAATATTGCCTTGGTGTTTCAAAATAAGAATCATTTATAATTTCAATTTGCTATATACCTTTACCTTACATGGTTGAAAAAATTATATTTTTCTAGCAGTAAATCACTAAACATCATCTGGAATTTTCCTAGGATCAAATAACAATGTACACAACTGAGATAAATCACAAAAATAGAGTTTTTCACTCTATTTGATCTTGCTATTTTACATGAGTAAGAAAACAGATGAATGTTTTATGAACTTCACTTTCATCATGAATAATATTGTATATGACATTTAAACATACTCTTAATTATTTACCACATTTTTTCTGTTAACTTCTGGGCACTTAAAAATGAATTGAGATTTGCAGGGGTTAGGGGGTGTGATTTTGCATGAACATACCTTTCAGCTTTTCTGTGCAATCTATTCATTTCAAGGACATTCCCGTATAGAATCCAAATTCTGCATTTCCTTTGCACTGCAGTTTAATGAAACCCCAGCATTTTTCTTGCTCCAAAAATGCCAAATGTAGTTAAGAATGCCTTGATAATACGCTATTGCTAAAAACTATTTATATTCATAGATTCCTGACAGTTTACTGCTTTTTGACATGGTATCTCTCATTGTAGAACTTTGGCCAACATGTATATTTATATATATATATATTACATGTATATTTATATTACATAATTAACACATATATATTTTTACTACATTTTAGTCTCCAGTTGCCACCAAACATACCTACACTGAGAAATAAAAATATGTAAAGCTCTTATTATCAGGATACAATTCTAGATATACATCTATAAATCATCTTTAAGTGGTTATGAATATTTTAGAAGTGAGGAATAATGTATACGAAAGCAGGATGCCCTAAATTTCAACCAATGTCAGTTGGTTGAAAAAACTCATTACCACCGAGTATGAAATTAAAAGACAGACAGAACTACTTGCTTCTGTAAAGTCGATATGTGCAGGGGCATGTGTATAGGTATGTGTCTTTGTGTGGTATTCGTGAGAGTTGAAAACATTTTGAGAAAGGAGATCGTCACATTCCACTTTAGGGAAAAACATGCAGTGTCTTTCACAAGCAAATACACAGGAACATTTATTTTCTCTTCGTTACAATTTGGGCTGGAGAGGGTGAGTATGACTGCCATGGCAGGTAGGGAGAGGCGCTGGTCCAGGGATCAGGAGGATGGGAGAGAGAGAGAGGGCAAGCCCACAGATGTGCCATCACAGTCTCAGGTCTACTGTGTAACTTGTCAGTGAGTGGTTTATTTGTGGAATCTTTCCCTGCTGGTCACACAATGAGTGGGCGCTCCTTCGGATAAGCATAGCTAAATGCTGTTTGTATCTCATTTGGGGAGCATAAGACCAGGGCAGGCCTATACATCATCATTGCAGCCACAGAATGCTTTCCCCCAACCTGCGTTTAAGCTGAGAACATGGTGCCTTATGGGGATGGCCAGAGTTCAACATCTTTGGCCTCATTCTAAAAAGTTAACACACCATAATGCTGTGCTCATTCTTGCAACAGCAACTATGTGAACAACCTAAAAAGAGAGAATGAATTTAAATGCTGTTAATTATGCTTGAGGCTATGACACTCCTTCCTAAGTAATTATGAGAGGGACACGCGTCCCCAGCCTTTCTGGTTCCTGGTAGTTTACACAGAAAGAGGGAAAGGTGCATTGCACACATCTATCAAGTCCTTGGTCTCCCTGCTTCCCCGATAAACTGCGGGAGCCTCTGTCCAGTATTTGGAAAACTGTCTGCATATCTTTAGGGCCACAAACTTGCTGTGAAGAGGGAGCTGAGTCAGAAGGGCGCCTGCGGTGATAGAAATAAACACATTTTTCCTTTGTATCCTTATTAGAATAGAATCAGAGAAATTCTGAGTGTGCTAAGGAATTATCTGTTTCACAGACGCAGCCACTGAGGCCCAAGGTTGCATGGCTGGTGCATGTAAGAACTTTCAGTTGTGCTATCTGCTGTACACAAAGTCTGCACTCATCCACAGAGTAAAAATAAAGAGAAAAGAAAACAGATAAGGAGTGGTTAGTGTTGAGCCCTAGGGGCTAAAGTGACTGAATTTTTTTTTTTCTTTAACAAATCTGTCACCTTGAGAGTCTCCCTTGACCCCTTGCCCCAGATACTGGAGGGAAAGCAATGCCGGGCACAGCTGAAATAGGAAACGTGACACGTCTGGTGCATTGTCTCTGGCAAATGGATTACAGGAAACACTGATGCTTTCTGATGTTGTTTCAGTCGTGCTTGGGGACAGTCTGGAGTTGTGGGGTGGACCTTGGCAGATTACACATGTATCAGAGTTCAGAGGTTTATTTGCTCTTGTAGCGATTCCAAATACTCCTGAATGCGGCACAGAAAATGAATTAAGAGGGAACAGGGCAGCTACAGGTACTTACAGACGTGAGGAGACTTAATAAAGCTTCTGTTGAGATGAAAGGACCTTAAACTCCATTAGCAGTATCCTTGGGAGAAAAAAAAAACAACAAACAAACTACCATGCTAGCAGGACATCCTGAAATGACTGTTACTGGAGCAACCTGCTCCAAAGATTTTCCAACTAATTGAAATTAATGATCCCTCCAGCAGCTGAGATTGAGTCCCACACCCCTACCACGTGCAACAAGCAGGACTCAACACTTAGCCAGGGAATTTGGTTTCAACCTGGCCTCTAGTTTTTAGTCTTTGCTTGTCCAGGGTAGGGCACTTTTCCTGAAGAAATCAAATGTACATCTAAGAATATCTGCATGAGACTAGACAGGGCCAGCCTGTAGGAAAACTGGGAAATTCTCAGAATTGTGTTTGACCAGTCTCAAAGTTTCCAGTCTAGGGACTGAGTTTTCTGAACCAAAAGATTTTTGTTTGTTTGTTCATATTTTTGTAACTGTCAGGTGCAAGAGAAGAGTCTGGCAGATGCATTTTTCTTTTTGTAAACCAACAAATATTTTTTATTCATAGAAACTAGAGCCATAAAAAAGGATCTTAGACAGATAAGCCTTCACTGGGGCTGAAATCTTTTAGTTTTGTTTTGTTCTGTTTTTTTCAAGAGATCTTTCTCTTCTAGCACTCTGGTCCTCAAACTGGCAACGTACTGGAACAAACTAGGAAAATTAAAAATACCAATGCCTGGGACTTCCCTGGTTGTCCAATGGTAAAGAACCTGCCTTCCAATGCAGGGGACCCCGGTTCCACCCCTGGTTGGGGAACTAAGATCCCACATGCCGCAGGGCAACTAACCCCGTGCGCCACAACTACTGAGCTCACACGCCTCAACGAGAGAGCCCGCATGCCACAAACTACAGAGCCAAGGTGCTCTGGAGCCTGTGTGCTACAATTAGAGAGAGAAAAATCCACACGCCACAACTAGGGAGAAGCCCGAGCGCCGCAACGAAGATCCCACGTGCCACAACTAAGACCCGAGACAGACAAAAAAAAAAAAAAAAGAAAGAAAAAAAGAAAAAAAAAAACCCCAATGCCTGAGGGATTCTCATTTAATTGGTCTGGGGTGCAGCCTGATTCTAATATATGGCAATGTTTGAGAACCACTGTTCTAGCAGATCCATACACACACACACACAGTACCATTTACAGGATATCTTAAAGCAACATCCATGTACCATTACCCAGATCAAGTTGGAAGACTTCGTTCTGATGCCAAAATATTAAACTTCTTAGAGGGTTTTACAGAGACAATTAAATACTTGGAATTTGATCTGACCAATTATCTTTTCCCCTGACAAGCTGAATGGAAACTATAGCATAAGGTATATCTCCTCCTCCTGGATAAAGTTTCTTCTTAGGGTCATCCAATGAAGATTGGGAACTGGGGACAACAAGGACTTCCTGGGCTAGGACACCAGTACCAGGTGTAGGTAGTCACTGTGTCCTGGATGGCCTAAGGGATAGAAGCAGAAAGGGATAGCTACCTTTCCCAGCTAACCCTGCCCTTCGGGCCAGCTACGGCCCTCAGCAACAAGAAGGGTTCCCTTATTAAGCAGTTAATATATTGCCTTGAATAAGTAGAAAGCAGAATTTCCAAAGCATTCCTACCTCTAAACAAAGTTGTTGCCCTTTTCCCAGGGCCACCTCTAAACACACTAGTAGAGGGTGGCCTTGGAGAGCTAGTCTAACATTGTATTTGAAAGCCAGAGGAAAATTAGCCTAAGAAACCACAGTTATTTGGTTTTTTTAGAGATGGATGAAGAGAACAGATTACATTTGTGATTAGAAATGTGATCAAATATGCCTTCTCCGGAGTCCCCACCCAACAACCCCGATAGGCTTTAAAGATCGCTCTGCTACAGAACCTTAAATTTTCATTATCAGATATTATTTGGATTAAGTCATTGAAAGTATCTGCCAAAAGACAAATCTGGGAGGCAGCACTTGCTGTGATTCTCAATGTCATGAGGGACTGGGGATGAGACCCTGAGAGGGGTGGGGATGTTTTTCTAAACTAAATCCCCCCTTTCTCTACTGAGCCGAAATAATGGGGGTGGTGAAGGATGTTGTTACAAATGGGGATTTATTATGTATCTCATGTGCATGGTGTGGAGGTATTTTTTAAAAAGTGAAACAATTTATTTAAACCAAGAGTGATTAACATTTTGGCACAAATTAGTTGATCAGATGCTAGCAAAAGCCCTAGGGACAAGGACAAGGGAGAGGAGAGATGTGATGAGGAAGGAAGTGGGACAGTAAAATCTGAGGCTTGGGGGAGGGGGCCCCATATGGGGTATTGCCCCCAGAGGCTTTGACCAAGAAGGGAACAGAGGAAGGGAACTGGCAAATGACAGCAGTAATGGAGAATCTGAATAAAAAATGCAAAACGTGGACGACAAATGTCTATCTTTCTAGTTTTTCCTAGTTGTGTCCTGGTCAAACTCAATGAAATCAGAAATGACAACTGTTTTTGTTTGTTTGTTCCTTTTAGTACATCATAGGAATAGCTAACATTTACTGAGTGCTTGCTCTGTGCCACGCACCATTCTAAGTACTTTATATCATGTCTATGAGGTAGGTGCTATTTTTGTCTCCATTTAAAAAACAGAGACCAGGGCTTCCCCGGTGGCGCAGTGGTTGAGAGTCCGCCTGCCGATGCAGGGGACGCGGGTTCGTGCCCCGGTCCGGGAGGATCCCACGTGCCGTGGAGCGGCTGGGCCCGTGGGCCATGGCCGCTGGGCCTGCGCGTCCGGAGCCTGTGCTTCGCGACGGGAGGGGCCGCAGCGGTGAGAGGCCCGCGTACCGCAAAAAAAAAAAAAAAAAAACAGAGACCAGAGAGGCTAAATAATTTACCACAGGCCACACAGCTATAAGTGGCTGAGCTAGGACTATGGACCCAGTGAATGAGTCTTACTCTTAAGGACCACATTCTGCCCATTCTTTATAAGGGTTAGGAGGGCATACGGACATGTATCTCAAAGAAGAAAGAGAGTACCTGCATCTTCTTTCCAGGGAGGGCCAACAGGCCATTTAGTTTCAAGCCCTTTACTTAGCCCTGAAAGAAGATAAACAAGTTTTATTTCTTTTAAGGGCTACTCGTCCCTTCAAAGGATGATTTCACATAGGTCACTGAGTACTAATGAAGAAGACAAGAGGTGGAGTTAAAAATTTTGTAGGTAAGTGTGAAAGTGGTGTCTATGGGAAGTGTGGTGGAGGGGAGCTCAGGGGTCCAGGGTTAGGACACTGGGCCCTCCTTTCTAACAACGGTCTCATAGTCTGTTCGAGGCTAGTTGAAAGAAAAATGGCTTCTTATGGGGATACCATTTTATAGTCCAAAACTGACCCCAGCACTAAGGTAATGTCCTGATATTCCTTGCGTCGAATGATACTTGCAATCACGTTTCTCTCTTGAAAAAGCAAAAAGGCTTCCAGTCTGAGCTGGAGGTAAATAGAATGTGATTTGGTTACAGAATGCCTTTCATGTCATATATTCATTACTTAGAAGGAGCACCACATTTGCCTTTATTTTAAAATCATCGTAATTTAAAAAACAAAAGCCTAAGTGTATCTGTTTATGTTGAAAGCCCCCGTCTGTTTGATATGATTTTCTTTCTTAAGAGCTTGAAGAATGGCTTAGGCTTTCATCTCTCTACCTAGTGGTTTGGTTGACCTTCTAGTGGAAAGGCCTGGAACTGCTTAAGTTCTGTGCGCAGCCAGCAGAGTGAAAGCAATAGACCATGGGGACTGAAGCTGAACTGTCTCGTCTGATGCTGTAGACCTGGTGGCCACTCTAGTGGCCAACACAAAGAAGGTCCTTAACGAGGAGACTACAGTTCAGAGAGATGAAGTTATCTTTCCAAGATCACTCTACAAGTGTATGTGTTATCTAACAAATGCATAACAAATGCCTACAAACTTATTACAAATTATTAATGAGAGCTCAGAACAACACACATTTATTACTTCATAGTTTCTGTAAACTAGAAATACAGGTGTGGCTTATCTGGGTCCTCTGCTTCAAGGTCTCTCACAGTTGCAATCAAGGTGTCAGCTAGGGCTGCACTGCATCTGAAAGCTCAACTGGAGATGGACCCTCTTCCAAGCTCTTGCTTGCCTGTTAGAAGGAATCACTTCTCTGTTCACTGTTGGCCAGAGGCCACCCTCCATTCCTTGCCTCCAGGCCTCCCCAAAATGGGGTCACTTGCTTCTTCAAAGAGTCTGGGAGAGAGGTCTAAGATGGTGGGGGAGTAAGAACCTGAGCTCACCTCCCACTATGGACACACTGAAACTATACTTACATACAAAGCAATTCCTCTTGAAGAAGACTTGAGGGCTGAATGAACAGCTGCTGCACATAGAAAGACCACATAGAAAGGGGTAGGAAAGATGGAGACACAGTATTCACAGGAACCCCACCCCTGACACGGTGACCTACAGTAGAGAGGGATATTGCTGAGAGCCCCCAGGTCTCCCCTTGGCCCATGCGTGCTCCAGCTCCAGCTGCCCTACCAAGGTAGCCTCAACCCAGGGACTGACCTTGACCAGGGTCAGCTCCAGACACAGTTGCCTTGCCAAGTCAGCCTCAAGCTAAGCACTCTCCAGGGAATAACCCTGGTCTAGGCCCATTCCAGCCCCAGCTGCCCTGCCAGAATGGCCTCAGGCACAGCACTCCCTAGAGATTGCCCCCTGCTCACACTTGCTCCAGCTCCAGCTGGCCTGCCAAAGCTGCAAGGTGCAAGCAGTATACATAGGGGATGCTCCCACACAAGGACCACTCCTTTAAGACCAGGAGAAGTAGTTGTTTTGCCTAATTCATACAAACCAAAAACGAAAGTTAAACAGAATGAGGAAATAGAGAAATATGTTCCAAATGAAAGAACAAAATAACCGCCCTCAAAAAAAACCCCTAAAGGTCCACATAAAAAAAAAAAAAATCCTAAAAAAAAAAAGAATGCTCACCAAACTCAGTGAGAGAAGAATGGAGGAATTCAGTGAGAACTTTGACAAAGACTTAAAAATATAAGAAAGAACCAATCATACAATAACTAAAATAAAAATATGTATTACAGGGAATCAACAGCAGATGAGATGATACAAAGGAATAGATAAGTTACCTAGAAGATAGAATAGTGAAAATCACCCAGACAGGACAGCAAAAAGAAGAAAAGAATTTTTAAAAATTAGTAGAGTTTAAGGGACCTCTGAGATAACATCAAATGTACTAACATTCACATTATAGGGGTTCTAGAAGGAGAAGAGAAAGGGACAGAAAATTCATTAGGAAAAATAATGGCTGAAAACTTTCCTAACCTGGGAAAATAACAGACATCCAGTGCAAGAAGCCCAGAGGGTTCCAAATAAGATGAACCCAAACAGATCCACACTAAGGTATATCATAATTAAAATGGCAAAAGTTAAAAAGAGAATTTTAAAGGCAGCAAAAGAACAAACAAACAAATAACTAATCATATACAAGGCAAACCCCATAAGACTAGCAGCTGACTTTTCAGCATACACTTTACAGATCAGAAGGGAGAGGCAGGATATATTTAAAGTGCTGAAAGAAAAAAACTTACAACCTAAAAAACTCTTATCTGTCAAGGTTATCATTCAGAATTGAAGGAGAGTGAGTTTCCCTGAGAAGCAAAAACTAAAGGAGTTCATCACCACTAAACCAGCTTTACAAAAAATGTTAACAAGTCTTCTTTAAGCAGATAAGAAAAAGCCATGACTAGATATAAAAAAAATATATGAAAGGGAAAATCTTACTGGTAAAGGCAAATAATATAATAAAGGCAGTGGATCAGGCACTTAAAAAGCTAGTATGAAAGTTAAAAGACAAAAGTATTACAATCAACTGTAACTACAGTAAATAGTTAAGGGAAGCACAAAATAAAAAGATGTAAAATATGACATAAAAAACATAAAACATGGTGATGGGGAGTAAAAATGTAGTTCTTTTAGAATGCCTTTGAACTATCAGCTGAAGTGACTATTAGCTTAAAATAGATGGATATTTTTATACAGGTTGATATATATGAATCTCCTTATTGTAACCACAAACCAAAAACTTACAATGGATACACAAAAAATAAAGAGAAAGGAATATAAACATAACACTAAAGGAATCCATCAAAACTCAAGGGAAGAAACCAAGAAAAGAAGAGAGGAACAGAGAAGAACTACAAAAACAATCAGACAACAATTAATAAAATGGCAGTAAGTATTTACCTATCAATAATTACATCAGATGTAAATGAACTAAATATTCCAATCAAAAGACATAGGGTAGTCAAATGGATAAAAAAAAAAGAACCATCTATATGTAGCCTATAAAGACTCACCTCAGATCTAAAAACACATACAGACTAAAAGTGAAGGGATGTAAAAAGATAATCCATGCAAATGGAAAAGAAAGCTGGGGCTGTAAAAAAAGATAAGAAAGTACATTACATAATGACAAAGGGGTC
The DNA here is from genome assembly GCF_005190385.1 of Monodon monoceros. Classification (NCBI taxonomy): domain Eukaryota; kingdom Metazoa; phylum Chordata; class Mammalia; order Artiodactyla; family Monodontidae; genus Monodon; species Monodon monoceros. The sequence goes on from NW_021703778.1 coordinate 64,745,496, forward strand.
AGTCCAACAAGAGGATAAAACATTTGTAAAAATATATGTACCAAACATAGGAAGACCTAAATATATAAAGCAAATATTAACAGAGATAAATGGAAAAATAGACAACAGCACAATAGTAGTAGGGGACTTAGCCTACTTACATCAAATGTTAGATCATCCAGACAGAAAATTAATAAGGAAACACTCATCTTAAGTGACACATTAGACTAGATGAAATTAACAGACATATATAGAACATTCCATCCAAGAGCAGCAGAATACACATTCTTTTCAAGTGCCCATGGAATATTTCCAAGATAGATCATATCCTAGGCCACAAAACAAGTCTCAATAAATGTAAGAAGGCTGAAGTCATATCAAGCATCTTTTCTGACCATAATGAAGACTAGAAAATCAACTACAAGAAGAAAACTGGAAAAAACACAAACATGTGGAGACTAAACAACATGCTACTAAACAACCAATGGATCAACAAAGAAATCAAAGAGAAAATCAAAAAATACCTTGAGACAAATAAAAATGGGAACACAAATATCCAAAATCTATGGGATGCAACAAAAACAGTTCTAAGAGGGAAGTTCATAGCAATTCAGGCCTACCTTGGGGAAACAAGAAAAATCTCAAATTATCCATCTAAAAGTACATTTAAATGAACTAGAAAAAGAAGAATAAGCAAAGCCCAAAATTAGTAGAAGGAAGAAAATAATAAAGATTACAGCAGAAATAAATAAAACAGAGACTAAAAGACAAGAAAGTATCAGTGAAACTAAGAGTTGGCTCTTTGAAAAGATAAACAAAATTGATAAACCTTAAGCCAGACTCATCAACAAAAAAGAGCCCAAATAAATAAAATCAAAAATGAAAGAGGAGAAATTAAGTTACAACCAACACAACAGAAATACAAAATATTATAAGAGAATACTATAAACAATTGTATGCCAACAAATTAGACAAGCTAGAATAAATGGTTAAATTCCTAGAAACATACAATCTTCCAAGACTGAATCATGAAGACACAGGAAATCTGAATAGACTGATTACTAATAACCAAATTGAATCGATAATCAAACCCCCCCCCCAAAATATGCCAGGTCCAGTTGGCTTCACAGGTTAATTACACAAAACATTGAAAGAAGAGTTAATATCTATCCTTTTCAAATTATTCCAAAAAACTGAAGAGGAAGGAATACTTTCAAACTTATTTTACAAGGCAGAATTACTCTAATACCAAAAGCAGAAAAAGACACCACACAAAAAAGAAAATTGCAGGCCAATATCCCTGATGAACGTAGACGCAAAAAATTCTCAACAAAATATTAGCAAACTAATTCAATAATACATTAAAAGAATCATACACCATGATCAAGTGGGATTCATTCCAGGGATGCAAGGTCATTTATGACAAACCCACAGCTAACATCATAATGGTAAAGAGCTGAAAGCTTTTCCCTTAAGAGCAGGAACAAGACAAGGATGCCCACCCTTACCACTTTTATTCAACACAGTATTGGAAGTCCTAGCCACTGCATTAGGCAAGAAAAAGAAATTAAAAGCATTCAGATTGGAAAGGAAGAAGTAAAACTGTCAATATTTACAGATAACATGATACTATATATAGAAAACCCCAAAGACTTCACCAAAAAACTGTTAGAACTAATACATGAATTAAGTAAATTTGCAGGATACAAAGTTAATATACAGGAATCTGTTGCATAAACTAATATACACATAATGAACTATCAGAAAGACAAATGAAGACAACAGTTCCATTTCAGTTGCATCAAAAAAGCATAAAATACCTAGGAATAAATTTAACCAAGAAAGTGAAAGACCTTCACTCTGGAAACTATAAGACATCGAGGAAAGAAAATTGAAAATGATACAAATAAATGGAAAGCTATACTGTGCTCATTGATTAGAAGAATCAATATCATTAAAATACTCATGGTACCCAGAGCAGCCTACAGATTCAATGCAATCCCTATCAAAATACCAATGGCATTCTCTACAGAATTAAAACACATAATCCTAAAATTTGTATGGAAACACAAAAGACCCTGAATAGCCAAAGCAATCTCAAGAAAGAACAAACCTGGATGTATCATGCTCTCAGACTTGAAACTATACTTCAAAGCTATAGCAATCAAAACAGTATGCTACAAGCTAAAATGACAAAAATGAAAAAAAACTCCCCAAAACAAACAACAAAAAAAACAGACATACAGATCGATGAAACAGAATAGAGAGTCAACAAATACACCCACACTAATATGGTCAATTAATCTATGACAAAGGAGGCAAAAATATACAATGTGGAAAAGACAGTTTCTTCAGTAAATGGTGTTCAGAAAACTGGACAGCTACACACAAAGGAAGGAAACTGAATCACTTTCTTACACCATATACAAAAATTAAATGGTTTAAAGACTCAAAATTTAGATCTGAAATCATAAAATTCCTAGAAGAAAACACAGGCAGTCACCTCTTTGATATTGAGCTTAGCAACATTTTTTGAATATATCTCCTCAGGCAAAGGAAACAAAAGCAAAAATAAACAAATGGGACTACATCAAAGTAAAAAGCTTTTGCACAACATATGAAACCACTGACAAAACAAAAAGGCAACCTACTGAATGGGAGAAGATATTTGCAAACAATATATCCAATAAGGGGTTGATAACCAAAATATATAAAGAACTCATACCATTCAATATCAGAAAAAACTAACAACCCAACTAAAAATAGACAGAGGTCCTGAATAAACATTTTTCCAAAGAATACATACAGATGGCCAACAACTACATAAAAAGATGCTCAACATCGCTAATCATCAAGGAAATGCAAATCAAACCCACAGTGCAATATCACCTCACACCTAGAAGAATGGCTATTATCAAAAAGACGAGAAACAACTTGGAGAGTGGAGAGGATGTGGAGAAAAGGGAACCCTCGTGCACTGTCGGTGGGAATGTAAACTGGTGCAGCCACTATGGAAAATGATATGGAAATTCCTTAAAAAACTAAAAATAGAACTACCATATGATCCAGAAATTCCACTTATGGGTATTTATCCAAAGAAAATGAGAACACTAATTCAAAAAGATTAAAATCTTGCCATTTGAGGCAACATGAATGGACCTGACAGTATTATGTTAAGTGTAATAAGTCAGACAGAGAAAGACAAATGCTGTATGATCTCACAAGTGGAATCTAAAAAACAAAGCCAATAGCAAACAAAGCAAAACAAAACAGAAACAGACTCACAGGTACAGAGAACAAACTGGTAGTTGCCAAAGGAAAGGTGGGGGTGGAGGGAAGGATGCAATAGGTTAATGGGATTAAGAGGTACAGACTTCCTGCTCTAAGACAAATAAGTCACAGGGATGTAATGAATGTACACATGGAAATCTAGTCAATAGTATTGTAACAACTTTGTATGGTGATGGATGATCTTATTGCAGTGACCATTTCATAATGTATAGAAATACCTTGTACACCTGAAACTAATTTGTTAATTATGATTCAGTAGAGACAGAGAAAGAGAGAGAGAGGGACTCTGCTAGGAAGATGGAAGTCACACTTTTACAACCTAGTCATGGAAGCAACATCCCATCACCTTTGCCATATTTTACTGAATAGAAGCAAATCACAAGTACCACCTGCCTGTGAAGCGGGGAGGCTTATACAAGGGCATGAATACCAGGAGCAGATAACTGGGGGTGTTATCGTAGGGTCTGGCCACCACACTCAGGCAAATAAAACCAGGACTACAACCTACGATAAGCATTGTCTCTCCACTCTCCCCTTTCCTTAGCTAACCATACGTATGTACTTTGAACACACATATAGTATAACACATTATGAGCAAGGCAATGTAAGGATCAGCCACGATTATAGTGAAAGGGTTCACAATCTACTAGGGGAAATGAATGAAAAAGCTACACAAAATATACAAGAAAATATTGATACCGAAAATTGTGGGGAGTGGGGGTCAGGAGGGTATTCAGGTCCAGAAACATAAAAAGTCCAATAAAATAAATTCTACTTTGGGGCTGCTATTGTTCACAACGTATACAGATGATTTGAACTGGGTCTGTAAGAGTAGATAATAACCAAGATTTATATTGCTTTTTGCATGTTTTACTATGTTAAGTGTTTTATATGAAATATTCTATTTAATTTTCATAGTAATCCCCTAAGGTTGGTTTTATTATCATCTCCACTGTAAAAATGAGGAAACTAAGGCCCATAGAGGTGAAGTGACTTGCCCAAGGTGGTGAATAGTGAACCAACCACATCTAACCCACAGCCCACTCTTACAAGCATTGCTTCCAATGGGACTGGCCAGTCTAGGCAAGTGGGGGAAAGTCATTTCCAGCAGTGCGAACGGCATTAGCAAAGAAGTAAAGATAGCTAGCCTTTTGGTTGGAGAAACTACAGTTCCCTCTGTCTAGAAAGTTCTTTCCTTAGCTCTTCATAGGGCTGGCTCATCAGTGCCTTTGGATCTTAGCTCAAATGTCATTTCCAGATAAAGTAGTTAGGAACTCCCTCCCCCCTCCCCTCTATCACCATCATTAGCTACTTTTGTCACTTCATCATGTTTGCTATTCTCATAAGTCAACATAAGCCATAATTATTTTGTCCATTCCTTTCTCTACTTGGTCACTGTCCCCCCTCCTGAACGTGAGCCCTATGAGGGAAAGGACCTTGTTTGGCCATTACTTCTGTGTCCCCCATGTCTTCATAATGCCCAGTACAAAGTAGGTACCTGACCAAGTGTGAAATCATTACAGGAGAGGGGTAGGGAGGAAAGCTGAAGCTGGTTTTTGTGCGGTTAAGGAGTTTGGTTTTTATTCTGTAGATGATGATGGAGCCTGTGGAGGATTTTTGAGCAGGAGAGTGACATAATGACAGCAGAGTTTTGAGAAAATGACTGTGTGGACTGCATGCTTCTGGACAGTGATATTAAAGAACAGTTTGCTTTCAGAGTTCTTGTGACCCTTCCTAGGCCCTCAACCTCTCTAGAACCAAGATTTTCAGCCGTCTATCCTTCTCCTGCCAAGCGGAAAACTCATTTCAAGGGAGATATAAAATACTTATTTCTGATCCTTCCAGGAAATTTTGCATTTTAAAGGAGACCTGATACTTAACACTGGCCCCTAGGTTCCAGACCTGGTTTTGGATCTGGTGTGCTGTGTGATCTCAGGTAAACCCTTTATGTCTCTCAGCTTAAGTTTCTTCTGTGAAATGAGGAGGTTGGGCTAGATGCCAATCCTATGATCTCACTATGCTCATCTCTAATTAAAGGCTGGGGTGTTTTGATAGATAATCAAGGATAGAAAAAGACTCTTTTCTAACAGTAAGGAAATTTTTAAATTTCCTAACCAGTGGTCAAGAAAAATTGTTGACTTACATTTACCTAGATTACAGGTGAGTTGGTTTGTTTTTCTTGATACCTTTATTCATGTTCTGCTTCCTCCTCCACAAAAGGTCCAGAAACATGCAGCCAACCTCTTGTGAGACACAGTCTCGGGCGATAGATGGGTCTCCATTGTTCCTGCATTTATAGCACACTGTCATGAACTATAAAATGAGCATGAGCCAGAGTCATCTTGGGGGTGGCCCAGGCAGGACTGGCTAGTGAATGAAATATCACACGGCTTTCAAGGATGGGAAAGTAAGACAGACTTGCAAATAAGTTAATGCCAGAAATCCTATTGCTGCTGCCCAACCCCAAATCCTGCCTCTCTTGCCTACCTCCCTGATCCTCCCGCCACTCATCCATCCTTGGGAACCTTCCCTGCCATGTGGCTTTGCAGCCTCCAACAAAAATGTATTTAGTAACTCCCGGAAAGATTTCCATCTAGTACTTTGCTACAGAATACAAATGGGGCATTTGAGCAGTGTTTCATGGTTAGGATGTACCACACATTGCCACATCTGTTTAAACTCCTGTTGAAATGTGTGCCTCCCCTTCTCCCTTTCTTTCAGCTTCCCCACTGATCTCCCTGCCTCCTCATCCACACAAACACAAGCATTCTTCCTACTTCTGGAAGCTTAGATGATTTTCCCTCTCAAACTTCAGAGGAGGAGACTGCCTGGCAGTTTTTGAAAGTTTCCTTGAGTTCTATTAAATTGAAATATCATTTTTAGAACTTGGAAAATAGTAGGGGAGCACGATGGTGGTCTTCTCAGAGCATGTCAGGATAATCAATCTTTTTAAAGACCTGCAGGCGTGAAGTGTGACAGTGCTCAAGAGCTCGGATCCGATGTGTCTGACTTGCTGGAGTCTCTGCTGAGGAGGATAATTTATCATATCTTAACCGTGGAACCAGTTGGATTAATTGTTTCCCATGCATGTATGCATCTAATCGTGCATATGTCCCTAAGTGTGATAGAATCACTTGATGGGCTATCCTTTCATTTCCTAAACTAATCAAAGCCTCTCTCTTATCCCAAATCTGCCCACCCTCTCTCCCCCCAAATCCTTAAGGAACAAAATTCCAATCTTTGTATTCAAAACACAGAAACAAAGAGCATATTTAAATGTCTTCTTCTAATACTGTTTCAGAACAAGGGAGACTTCATTAAGTAGAAATTAATCAAGTTTTGCTCATAACCGCAGTTATTCAGCAAAGACTAAAGGGCATATCCTATGCCATCCTGACAAGGAAGGTACTGCCATGCATAGGAACTGGTGGGAGTAGGGACTAGTAGTCACCCTGACCTTCCATCTTGCCATCTGCAAAATGGAGACAGTACTAGAGCTCAGGTTGTGGCCACAGAGGTTTGTTTTATGAGAAGTTACTCAATGCATCTAAGCCACAGTTAACTCACACGTGGAACAGATGTGGTATTGCTCAGATGTCATATGAAGTAAATAAAACACTTCATTTGAAGTGCCTAGCTCAGGGGGCTGGTTCATCCTAGGTGCTCCATAAGCAGCACAGGGCTACTAAGGTAATGGTGAGGAAGACACAGTCAGAAGCAGTAGTCCCCAAGGGGGTGCCAAGGTTATCCTTTGGTAGTGTGCGAAGAAGATACAGTGATTTCTTTTGATATTTGTATTTTATCTACAAAGGAAAGAAAATAGCTTCACAAACACTTAAAATACTGGTTGACCTGTGGCCTCTCTCGGTCTGCATGTCAGTGCCACGTGACCTGGGAGGCGGGTGAGCCATCTTAAGCAACGGGCGAGCTCATCACAACAAGGATGGGTGGGCAGTGGGGCCCTTGCGTTGGCCTTCACGTCTGTGTGTTGAGATGAATTACTGTGTGTGCAGTGAGGTGGGCTGTCAATATTATCGAGTTTTAACCAAACTAACCCCTGTAAACTAGACAAATGACTAAAAAGGATTCCTGCTCTACTTAAAAAAAAAAAAAGAGTATTAAAGATACGGTAAAAAATTGTGGTGGGGTCTGAGGTTTTTCTACTTGCAAGCTAATAAGCTAGTTTGCCACATTTAATGGAAACTGGCAGAAGACTCCTGGGTCAGAGACAAAATACTTGACTACTCACAGTACAACAGGCAGCATGAGCCACATGTCTGTCCTAGCTCCCCTTGCCCCAAGTCCCTCAGGGCCAACGTGGACAGCCTGGGTGTCACAGCTGAACAAAGTCTGACGAAGGAAGCCCAAATATTCTATAAAGGGACTGCTAGAAACCTGCCCACACTCTGCCCCAGAGAAAGACATTATCTTTATAGTATTAGACAGCAAACAAACCTGTTCTCTGCTCTAGAAGGAGCCACTATTTTTATGCTTCAAGGCTGTTTGCTATATAAACATCCCTGAAAAGATAGCCGAGAATGAAAGCTGCCAGAGCCTGTGCTCACAAGACAAACAGAAAAAAAAGGAGACCGATGAAGACGTGACTCAAAGAAGATATTATGTATTAATGAAGTACAAAGGAAAATAAGAAAATATCTCAGCTTAGACTCCTACCTCCAGAATGAGCAAGCCCTTTTATATGATATAAACAGTGATGAACTAATTAGATCAAACCAGAGGTCAGCTAAAAAAAATTAGAAGTGATAAAAGACTATCTGAAATACAGATTTATACGTACTCCCATGAAACATAAACCTTGATGCAATTACATATATTGTACCTTGAAATATTAGCAAATCATAATAGCATGTTTATATAATTTATCAATAAATGTACACATAAGTAAAGAACTAAAATTTGGGATCTGTGCTCAACTTGTTTAACTTTGGGAGATATACATTCATATCCTTGTTCTAGACTAGAGTGGTATGATATGCTGGGAGTTGGAAGGATTCCAGAATGCAAAAGACTTTGGTATAATTTTCTTCTAAGTTCTTCTCTAGTCATAGCAAACGTAGAATCTTCCAAAGAGGTTCTTCTATACTAACAGCATCTATACGTGATATTTTTGTTGTTACAAAACACATTTTGGCTTTAAAAAGAGGGCAGAAGTCATTCCTAAATTCCTGATCACCTCTTGAATTAGGTAAGGGGATTTAAACTTCCTCCAAATCTCCAGAAGCCAGTTTCTCCAGGGAACAGAACTTCCCACTGGGCTGAATGAGACCTTCCACCTGCTGAAGGGAGCAGAGCCATGCCACGGTGGAGCAGGGCCTGCGACAACTAAGGTTGTGTGCCTCTTCCCAAATTCCCCCTACCTCAAACTCCTTGAATTACATCCCAGTTTCCATCCAGGCAAAATGAGAGGGAAGGGACTCAGGGTCAGGAGTGATGGGGCCAGGTCGTTAGTGAGGATGCAGCTCTGCTTTGCCTTCTGGAGAAAGGTCTTGCTGTTCACTGTTTTGCCTTGGACTTTCTATGTATTCAAGGCTGTTCCTCATCTTCCTTCTTGCTCTCCCAGGCTTTGCCATTAGTCCTGGCAATTCCTCAAGAGGGAGTCGAGAGCATTTGCTCTTGTTTAGATTCCTCTGGGAGTCTATTTTCACAGTCGTTTGGTGCAGAGACTCTTAGGAAAGCATAGAGAGGTCACCCTTGGCTCATGAGCATGGTCGGGAAATGACCCCTAGCGCTTGTCTAGCTGCTGAGGCAACTAACAGTTTCACCATCCTACATTCAAAAGGCTGGAGTAGAAATCCTTATTTTAGCCCCAGCAAGTGGGCATCTCACAGATTTTGAGGTCCAACAATGCTGTGTTTGAATACCGGCTCATCTCTTGCTAGCAGTGTTACCTTGGAGTAATCACATTGCCATTCCATGCCTCGGATTCCTCATCTGTTCACCTGGGTTGACACTCATATTCATCTTGTGAAAATTGTGAGGCAAGTGCAAGGCATGTGGCAGGTGCTCAATAAACACTAGCTGTTCCTCCCTCTTTGGAGTAGCTAGGAAGATTAAATTAATAATAGATAGGAATGTTCTTTTTAAGATTTTAAGCTATTATCTTATTTTATTTGGTGGTTGCTATTTCTTATGCCAAATTTCCTCTGAGGCTTCCTGAGTCTAAAACCCTTTATCCCAATGGAAAGGATTGTTTCTTACTCTTCTGAGGTGGGGGATGGTGGAGGTGGAAGGAGTTAATTAGTAAATAGTCAAATATTGGCAGCTAAGACAGAAGACTGGCTCATTAATCTGGGTTTTAGAAAAGCTGAAGCCAAGAAGGGATTAAATGTGCAGGGATTTTATTAGAGGAAGTGCCTGTGAGAGAAAACGGGGCAAAGCTGGGAACTCTGAAAAAGCTGTCAGACCGCCAGGCAACTCTGATTCCTCAGTGGAAAAGGGGGAGAGAAAGAGCATCCCAGACCACCATGCAGTCTAAGGAAGGGTCTGCAAGGTTGTTGACGGGCCCTTGAACCCCAGTGGCCTGGCAGAGGAGTTCTGTGTCTCCCAGAAATGCGCTGGCCTTATGATCTCTGCCACCCTCAGTCTGTAGCTAAGAGAAACCCACGGAAAGCATGGCCTCAGTGCAAATGCAGTGATGGATTTCAAAGCACAGCAGCTGCGCCCTTGCTTAAAGCACTCCTGTACTGGAGACCTGGTAGGTAAATTCTCTTGGCTGTCCCAGGCCAGTCCTCTGCACGCCCTCCTGCCCTCCTTGGGACAGCTTCAGAGTTAGACACAGGAGGCAGTCTCTTTTCCTGAACGAACTGAAGGTGAACTAGGAATTCATGTTGTGCTAAAAAAATATCTCCCCATGTCCTGCCAGAGTGACTGAAATTCCATCATTGGAAATTGACTCCCAAAGGTCTCCAAAGTCTCCTTAAGAAAGGATTAATTTAATAGCTTCCAAGATAACACGCTTGTGCCACTGAGCACCAGATAAAGAAGTGAGAGTAGGGGGTGACAGTGGTGGGGGTGGTATTGGAGGATGGGGGTGCCATCATTTTGAGAAATAGTCCTGGGTGAGCCCTGAAGAAATCTGCAAACTTCAACAGTTTTCCAAAGAACACCAGGGAAAGCATTTGACCCAACCGAGCACTTGGCTGATCTTCACCAAAAAGACGAGGCTTTTGTGTTGGGGAATGAAGCATGCTCTTAAGACCTAGTACAATACCCAAGCACTCTCTCCAGCGGCTCCCAGAGGCAGCTTCACGTTGGCAAACTTGATAAGTTGTCCCAAGGCTGTCCAAAGTTCCCAGAGCATGTGCGTGTCTTTCGGCTCATGGAGCACAGTGGCTGGCATATCTGGGCCCAAAGCCTCGAGCTCCCCGGCCTCTTTGGCGGCCGAAGGATTGTGTTCCTCCTCTAAGCACAGCACAGTCAAGCTGGTACTAGAGCTCCTAGGTCTGAAGCTTGTATCAGGTGTTGTCTAGATCTGAATATCTGTTAGAGGGCAGACCTAAAAACACCCTGGGAACTTTCCCAGAGATACGTTTCTCATGGAGCCAAGAGGACAACATAAGTGATCCATCCTGAACTTATTAATAACTGTCACATTTCTGTCAGGGCATTGGAAGAACCATTTTGGGGGCCTGGTACCTTGAGTTCTCCATAGTAAGTCAGGATGCCAGCATGGGCTAGAGCCATGATTCTGAAATGAGACTGCACTTCAGAATAGCAGGGAGACTTTGAACACAATACAGATCTCCAGGCCTCACTGGAGAGTCCTATTAAGGAAGAGAGCCTGGGAATCTCTATTTTAAAAGCCTTCTCATCTCCCTCATTCATTCTGATGATCCACCATATGTATATCAGCTAAAAGCCGAGTCACTGAAGTGGCAGCAATAGCCACTGGATTTTGCTTAATCAGACTTTGTCTGAACTAAATCTTTTTTGGAACAAGTTGGGGTATAACCAATGAAATAACATAAAATGACGCTACTTTACACACATCAGAACTGAATGGGTCCCTGGGGAACAGACTCTGAGATGGAGATTAGCACGCAGGGCTTTTAACAGGGAAAGCTCCTGGGGACAGCACCTGTGGGAGGGAGGGAGAGGAAGCAGAATTGGGCAGAGGGAGACATTAGCTGTAATGAAGTCCCAGTGCAAGACCTGAGGGACCCAGTGGGGAGCTCTGGAGCTGGGACGGTCTTCCCAAATTGTTCTGAGTTGGGGTAGGGAGCTTGGCTTTCGTACCCTTTTGTCGATCAGTCATTGAATTGCATGTGGGTTGCCCACGGAAGGAGGTGTGACCTTTGATGGGACAGTTCTCCTCAGCCAATGCAATTCCCAGAAAGGGCTCGACGGCTGCCTTCAGCAAGCATTCCCAGCACCCGGGGAACATTTTCTTTTTACTTCTGAAGAGGGATCTGGGAAGAAGGGCACACATCTGCTACAATGGGGTTAAACTTCAGATGGGATTAATTTGTATTTAGGCTGGGATTAAACCCAGCATCCTCTGCCCTCCCTCAGCTCACTATCTAGGATGAGCCCCTGGATGCCAAAGAAGAGTCAGGAGCTAGTACCTTTCCCAGCGTGAGAGACTCTAAGTGATCAATTTATGGGAATAAAGTGAGACTGGATTGGACTGGGCATTTGACTCTTAGATCTGATACAAGAGAAAGAAGGCTATCAGAAGTGAGAATACTTAGCTGGTTGGTGTGCTGTGCTAATAAGACTAAAGGTATATGCATAACACCCATGTGGGCCAATGAGATTCATTCTTTTGCTCATCATTAACTTGGGGTGAGCATGCATTAGCAGTTAATTCAAGGGGAAAGATTATATCCATTCCCCGAATCGTGTCATGACAAAATAGTGCTCTACTATGACCACCCCCTCCCCCAATAAACACACCTTACCTCAACCCTACACTATCTCCAGAGAATTGAGCTCCCAACAGCATAAAGTCTCCAATTAATTATGAAAAGGCTTATTATGGCAGAAAATAATGTCACCAAGGCTGAATCCCAGATATTTGACTGTGCTGATTTTGATAGGCCCCTTCCAAGTTTCACAGTGGTTAGATTCCCCTAATCCCTTAATAATTATTAGAGATGTCTAGGAAAATAAAAACCCCACCACATTCTTTTGATGAGAATGATTATTTGGTATTCCTATTTATTTATTCACTTGTAATGAGCAAGAGACACTTGGTGAGCCTGTTCTGTTCCTCTATCAGATTCCTTTATGCATAAATTATTTGAGGGTAAGATTTATGCTCAAAGAATAATGAGGTAAACAGGAGCAAACGGAATAATTTAAAAGCAATTCATAACAAGGAAGCGATCACATACATACTGAAAGTATGGAGAACCCCATCCTGTTGCTCTGTTCTGTTTGAAGTCAGGTCAAAGGAGAATTTCATCCCAGGGACCATTTCTCCAATGAAACCCCAAAATGCTTTCTCTTGTTTTAACTATGTCACAACTCAAGACCTGAGTGCTGAGAAAGAGAAACCGTTGGTACCTTCATTAAGATTGTTTTGGCTTACTTTTATTTTCTAAGTTAAATCATCATCGGTGCTTTTCCTAAAAGTTTCCTCCTTGAGAAAGAGTGCTGATCGAAACTACGTTTAGTTTGCCAAAGCTCTTAAAACAATATACAAAAACTTAAAAGAGAGCCAGGCTTGGAATGCAATTCATATGCAAAGACTCTGGATCAAGCCAAAAGGCGTTACTTAAAACTATGAACAAATAACTTTGTGACTAGAATTGTAAACAGAAATATAATTTGCTAATGGTTTGTTCCTGAAGTCAGAGGTCCCTCCTCTTACCTGGTTATTAATCTGGGACATCATGGAAATGAGATAGAAATAATATATCTGAACTTCATTTAGAAATTTGACAGGATTTCTTCTGCAGTCTGAATGGGTTTAATACAGAAATATGTTCTGGATAATCAATGGCAACCTGCAGTTATGTCTTTAAAACAATGTTGCAGTCCTCTATTTTTTTTCAAAGACTGTATTACAACTAAAATGATTGATAAAATCTGTGAATATAACCTAAGCTAGGAGGAATAGTTCTATAGCTTTAACTACCAATTAGAAACTTATATGCTCCAAATTTACATCTCTAGCCTGTTTTCTGAGCTCCATATCTATCCAGCTGACACTTCTACCTGATACACCAAACACTCAACATGGCAAAAGCTGAATTAATCACCTCTACTCTACCCTCCAACTGCTTCATCTCCTATATTCCTAATAAACAGAAGCTTCACGTAGCATCTCAAGCTAGAATATTTCAGTTTATTATATTACGTCTAGAGTACAAAACATCCAGTTGTCAGCACCCCACTTCTATCCCCTTGAGCCTTATTTCAGGGCATGCTGGCCTGACTTCTATCTGTTCCTCTTTACCTGAGGTCTTTCTCAGGCCTCCAGAGCCTACCCTGCTTGCATACATAGCAGGCCAAGCATGCTGGGAACTAACCACCCACTGTTCCTCGGCAATCCTTGACTGGATTATTGGCAGGAGGTGGTGTATACATACCCCAGCTCCCTTGCTTCCCAGGTGGGATGACTCTGGGGGTCATGTTTTATACTCTGAGAGTTCCCAGGTGGGATGAAGCTCCAGTTGCCCACAACAGTAATGCTATTGGCTGCCTTTACTTCCCCTTCTGCCTTTCCCACTCCCCTACTCATACCTTCTGGGATCACTTCACAAATAAATTACTTGTACTCAAATCCTTGTCTTAGGGTCTGCTTCTGGGAGAACACAAAGACATCAACCAATTACTGCCAACTCAGCAGAAAATAATTATCGACTAAATCAGAATTTGAGGATATCAGGATTAAAAAGGTATCTCCTTAAAAAATATTTTTTAAAACTTGGCAATTTGACAGCACCTGCAGGCTGGGATGATATTGATAGGAACAGCCAAGTTAGAGGGTCCACCTGCACTTGGCATCCACATTGCTGGCTACTGAGGGTTGCTGTTCATTGATCTTAACAGCACCCACCTCTCTGGGCCTACTTCCTACCACCTGTCCTTCCCTCTTGATTCCCCCCAACACCTCCCTGTTTCACGTCCCTATGTCTCTGACTGTTCTATTTGCCACTGTCCTAGAAATTTCTATTTGTCCTTTAAAACACAATAAAGCTGCCCATTCTTCCAGGTATCCTCTTGCCTCATTCCCCTACACCAATGTAGTCGTTCTCCACTCTGATTATTCCTAGTGCAGAATGACACAATTATCAATCAACTGAATATTTAATATTAAAATACAAGTGAGTTAAATTGGAGGGCAAAGAAATCTACCCTGGCTCTCTCATGCACTCACAACCTGAGCATGATGGTTCTTAATAATGATTCATTTGTTTATTATCATTCCTTTGTTCCTTTGTTCCACAGCCAGTTGGGTTAGAATGCAATCTTTAAACAAGTGTCCAGAACTTAAATCCAGATAGAGTACCCTGAAAATGAGGGAATATTACTCAGTATTTTAAAACAATCTTTATAATAAAAGTAAAATGCTTATGCTATCACGTTAATTGAGAAGAATAGGATACAAAATTCAGTGTGCAGCGTAAATTCAAAAATTGTGAGTTTGGGCTTCCTTGGTGGTGCAGTGGTTAAGAATCCACCTGCCAATGCAGGGGACACGGGTTTGAGCCCTGGTCCAGGAGGATCCCACATGCCGCGGAGCAACTAAGCTCGTGCACCACAACTACTGAGCCTGTGCTCTAGAGCCTGCAAGCCACAGCTACTGAGCCCTCGTGCCACAATTACTGAAGCTCGCACATCTGGAGCCTGTGCTCCACAACAGAAGCCGCCACAATGAGAAACCCACGCACCTCAAAGAAGAGTAGCCCCTGCTCGCCGCAACTAGAGAAAGCCCGCGTGCAGCAATGAAGACCCAATGCAGCCAAAAATAAAATAAAATAAATGTATTAAAAAAATAAATTGTGAGTTTGAAAAAAGTGGAAAAAAACCCATTAATGGTAATGGCAGTGGATGTCGGGGGTGGGACTCTGGTGATTATTTTTCTGCTGCTCTCTACTTTTTATGTTTTCCAAGTCTTCAATAATGAGCAGGTTTCAGAAAATAACAATGACACCTTTTTCACCTGTAAGGAATGACTTCCCATAGATCAATCACCAAGGAAGAAATTTTATAAGTTATTAAAGAATTATCTACAGACCATGTCAAGAGACCATGAGGCTTTATGGGTGAATCCCTTCAAAGGTTGAAAACTACATCACATCAGTCTGTTGCCACATAATTTGTTTCAGAGCATAGGAAAAGCTGAAAAGCTACACAGTTTTGTTTTTTAAAGAAAGAAGTATGACCCTGAAACCCAATCTTATTACACACACACACACACACACACACACACACACCCTACCTATGGATCAATGACCCTAATCAATGTAGGCAGAAGAATACTAAATAAAATATTAGCCAATCAAATTCAACAGCATCTAAAAGAATTTTCCTCCGCAATCAGATAAACTATCCAGGAATGAATAAGTGATTTAATATTAGGAAAACTATCCCTATAATGAATAACATCAATAGAGCAAAGGAGAAAAATCATGTCAACGAATACTAAGCAAGCAATAGGTAAAAGTTTTAAAGTATTTTTCATAAAACTGGGGATAGAAGGATCCTTAATATGATCATTGATCATCACACTTAGCCATAAACAATTTTAGTTATGGGTAACGTGCTCTGTAATCATTCTGACCTAGGGTTAAATTCTGCCCATACATTTTCTGCCTATGAGATTTTCACTAAGTTACTTAATCTTTCTGCTTTGGTTCTGTCCATAATATTGGCATTATAATTTCTTACCACATAGAGTTAGTGTGAGCATAATTCAAGTGATGCATTTTAAGTGCTTAGTACAGTACCTGGAATTTAGTGATACTCAGTAAGTGCTATAATATCACTTATATTAAATGCTGTTCAATACCTTGTACAGTGTATTTGTACATTGTTATTTACACATTGTACAAATATATAAAAACATTTAACAAATTCTATGATGATGATAACAATAATAAACACTAGTAGTGATAACAGTAAAACTGTTGTACTTCAGAATTTACTTGTAGAGATTCTTCTCCCCTATACCCCAAATACACATGCCTGAGGGTCTTCTCCCAGGTCATTCTAATGTATACCAAATGCTGTGAATCACTAAATTAGAGGCATTTCTAGTACAACTGTAAATAAGGGAATATAAAATATTACCAAACTGTTGACTACTGTTCTGAAAGATCCAGGCAATGCAACAGTCATGAAATAGAAGGGAGAGGTGTACCTATAGTTGATGAAGATAAATTTGTTATTTTCAGATGGCCTTTCATTAAACATAAAAACTTCAAGACAATCAAAACACTCTCTCATGATGAGCCCTCTTAGAATCAAGAGGAGGGGACTGCCCTGGTGGTGCAGTGGTTAAGAATCCACCTACCAATGCAGGGGGCGTGGGTTCGATCCCTGGTCCAGGAAGATCCCACATGCCGCAGAGCAAGTAAGCCCATGTGTCACAACTACTGAACCTGTGCTCTACAGCCCACGAGCCACAACTACTGAGCCCTCGTGCCACAGCTACTGAAGCACGTGTGCTGCAACTACTGGAGCCCATGCGCTGCAACTACTGGAGCCCAGGCACCTAGAGCCCTGTGCTCTGCAACAAGAGAAGTCACCACAATGAGAAGCCTGCGCACCGCAATGAAGAGTAGCCTCCTCTCGCCGCAACTAGAGAAAGCCTGTGCACAGCAACAAAGACCCGATGCAGCCAAAAAAAACAAAACAAAACAAAAGAATCAAGAGGAGGGTTCATGACAGTGGTCAGATACAAGATCAATATACAGTAAGTTCACTACATACGAACATTCAAGTTGCGAGCTTTCAAAGATGTGAACATGCATCTGGTTCCAGCAAGTAACCAGAACCTGTGCCATCAACGTCAGGCATGAGTGAAATTGAAGCTTGCCCTCCATCTCCTATTGCTGATGATCCTTCAGCTCTACCATCTCCCACCTCCTCTCCCTCCTCCAGTCAGCAACTCTTCTTGCCTGTCCACTCAGTGCCAGCCCCTGTATGCCAGCTGTTGTACTGTACACTACTGTACTTTTCAAGGTACTGTACTGTAAGATTAAAAATATTTTCCTTATTTTTTTGTGTTTGTTGTTTTATGTATTATTTGTGTGAAAAGTATTATAAACCTATTACAGTACAGTACTATATAGCCAATTGTGTTAGTTGGGTACCTAGGCTAACTTTATTGGACTTAGGAACAAATTGGACTTACGAATGTGCTCTTGGAATGGAACTCGTTCATATGTAGGCGACTTACTGTATTTAAAAAAACAAAAAGCTTGGGCTTCCCTGGTGACACAGTGGTTGAGAGTCCGCCTGCCGATGCAGGGGACGCGGGTTCGTGCCCCGGTCCGGGAAGATCCCACATGTCACGGAGCAGCTGGGCCCGTGAGCCATGGCCGCTGAGCCTGCGTGTCCGGAGCCTGTGCTCCACAACGGGAGAGGCCACAACAGTGAGAGGCCCACGTACCGCAAAAGACAAAACAAAACAAAACAAAAAGCTTTTCAACAATATACATTTAGAGCATATAGCCATGTAATAGAAAAAACATCCATACATAATAATGCTAAACACATAAAATACCTAGAAACAACTTTGTAAGAAATGTGATACATATGAAGGAAAGTATAGTACTTTACCAGGTGGTACAAAAGAAGAGTTGAATAAACATAGAGATGTTCAATACTTCTAGAAGACTGGGCTAAATATTGGAATTTGGGAAGCACTCATAGGCTTAATGCAATCCCAATAAAAATACTAATAAATTTAAAAAAAATAAATAATTTGGATTCTATTTGAAGACTAACTATGAGAAAATAAACAGCCTGGAGCTTGACATACAGCGGGTACTTAATAAATGCTAGCTCACTTCCTCTTGCTTCTTAGCAAAGTTCTGATGCCTCAGACCATGGTGATCTCCTCCTTTAATTCTTACAATTACCATTCATTTGGCACTTACTGTACAATTTTTGGAAGCTCTACTTTACATTGAATTTTTAGTTAACTTACATCATTGGGTCATTAATTACTCTCTCCAAAATAGATTGTAAACTCCTTGAAGTCAAGGACTAGGCTTATATATATTTGAACCAAATATGTAATGTGCACTAGTCATCTACAGAGAACTGGGGGTGATACAGAAATAGACTACAGAACTGTTATTAGCTCATCACTATAGAATAAAATAAAATACTGTTAGTCACAGTTGAGGAAGTCAAACTTTGGAGCCACCTAAGCAATCTGAATGCCAACCACAGTCCTGACTGGAGTGAGTCTTCTCTTAGCTGGCGCAATTACTGCTGAATATCATGTTGGCTGAGGGGTCACTTCATTCCTAAAATATGCTGGAGCTGATAAGAAGTGGCAGAGATCAATTCAAGAGTGCAATGAGGATTCTTGCAAAATAAGGGTGATTAATTAGAAGAAATATGTGTCTACTTAATAGCAGCCAATGGCCTAGGAGGCCAAAGGAATGAATGAACTCCCCAGTTCCCAAAGCTTCAAAGCAAAATATCTCAGAATCATGCTCTGAGTAGGCCTGGCAGATTCTTAAAGTAGAGTGGTTGCAAAATACTCGCTTGATATTTTAAGCATATTTTGTATGCTTCAATTTCTAAAAATTTGTAAAAGTTGAGGAGAAGATACTGCTAGTCAGGAAGTAAACATGGAGAACGTAAGTATTAAATTGGTATGTGTGCAGTTTCCAAGAACTACGAGTAAGCAAACCGCTTCTTGACTTCACCTTATGGATGTCATTTTACCTAAATATATGCAGGGGATATTAATACTATACTTGTGTTTACCTTAACAACCACCAGGCCTGTGTGAAAATCAGCTTCACAGCCAAATAAAGTGACAAAAATGACAACTCCAAGAACACAGAAACCACTTTGCAGGTTTTGCTGGCATATTCTGTGTAATCTCCAGAAAAGAAGTCTTATACATTTGTACACTGGCTGCCTACCCTACCTATTTCTCAAGTCCCCATTTAACACTCTGGGGAGGGATCTTACTAAAATGCCAACACTCAAGTCAGATAAATGCCTCTAGCCTTCAAAATTTGTCCAGTGTTCCAGCTATTACTAAGAAGTGGGTAAGTCTCACCCATAACTCAGAGCTCCAAATTTCTGAGCAGAACTGTGATGTTTCAGAGCACCTATTCGCACACTCCCCAAATGAAGAGAAGGATTGTGCGAGCCTCCAAACGAAGTCAGCTTCAACACGACTGAGTTCACTGTGGCAAATGATCAGCTGCTGATGATAATAAGTAAGGTAGGCCTGCCATCTCTGCATCACCCCCGGGGCCTCATGTAATTTGGAGGGCTACAACAAATGTAAAGACACTGAAGATACGGCCTGCACTTTACCATAATTTAAAATACATTTGAGAAGAAAATTCATAAACAAAGCACAAGAATTAAATGGTAATTAAAGGTAACAAGAAAAACTGTTGAAGTTACATAATACTTATTTGATGATAGGAAGTTTCCAGATATGTGCTGCAGACAGTAACTCTAAAGGGAATTCAGAAGACACAGACTGCACTGTGGACAGGGGTCATTAGAAGAGGCTTTAGGAAGAGCTCGATCTTTAATTGGGAGGCCACTTAGCTTATCAATTAAGGCAAAGGGTTCTGGAGCAACACACTGTGCTTTCCAATCCTGCTTCAACTCAGAGGAACTGTGTGTCCTTAACACTATTATTTAATCCTTCTAAGCTTCAGTTTTCTCACCTGTGAAATGGGAAGAGTAATAGGATCCACCTTAAAGGGTTGAGTCAGATAATGAATGTGAAGCAGCGTCTGCTATATGGTAAGGGCTCAATCAAACATCAGCACACAAACAAACAAGACAACTTGACCTTGAAAGATAGATTGTTTGTGCTGGAGAAGGTGTGGAGAAAAGAGAACCCTCCTACACTGCTGGTGGGAATGTAAATTGGTGCAGCCATTATGGAGAACCGTACAGAGGTTCCTTAAAAAACTAAAGTTACCATATGATCCTGGGCATATGTCTGGAGAAAACTCTAATTTGAAAAGATACGTGCACCCCAGTGTTCACTGCTGCACTATTTACAATAGCCAGGACATGGAAGCAACCTAAGTGTCCATCCACAGATGAATGGATAAAGAAGACATGGTATCAATATATATACACGCTGGAATATTACTCAGCCATAAAAAGAATGAAATAACGCCATTTGCAGCAACATGGGTGGACCTAGTGATTATCATATTAATTGAAGTAAGTCAGACAAAGACAAATATCATATGATATCACTTATATGTGAAATCCAAAAAAAACGATATCAATGAACTTATTTACAAAATAAAAATAGACTCACAGACATAGAAAACAAACTTATGGTTACCAAAGGGGATGGATAGCTGGAGGTTGGGGGGATAAATTAAGAGTTTGGAATTAACAGATATACACTACTATATATAAAATAGATAACCAGCAAGGACCTGCTGTATAGAACAGGGAACTATATTCAATATCTTGTAATAACCTATAATGAAAAGGAATCTAAATAAGAATAGATATATCTTAAAAAAATAAAATAGATAAACTACAAGGACCCACTGTATAGCACAACTATACTCAATATCTTGTAATAAACTATAATGGAAAAGAATCTGAAAAAGAATAGATATATATAACTGAATCACTTTGCTGTACACCTGAAACTAATACAACATTGTAAATTAACTACACTTCAATTTTAAAAGTTAAAAAAAAAGATTGTTTGGAAGTGGACTAAAGAGGGATATTATAGATCAGATGATGCTTGGCGGGAAACAGCTTAAGTCAGTCTCTGATTCCTTACATTACTCACCTAAGGTCCTGGTTATTTATTATAAACCACCAGGATTTGGGGGAATTTGGGAGAATATCCACTGGGCCTTTGCCTTAGAATCTGATGGGGAGGAAACCACATCTTCGCTTCCTGATTTTCCACTGAACACATTTTGGGCCTAGCACACCACCATCGGAATAACATTCCAAAAACTCAGAAAGCCCAAGCTGAAAGAGCAAAATAACTGCCTGACCCAGGAGAAGGGGTGAATTTTCATGAAGCCAGGCTTAAGAGTCACTCTGACACTCAAAAGAGTTGTGTCTGTAACACACCATTAAGAAAGAGCTTTTCAATTAAGTGAAAACTTGAGCCAATCTAAATGTTTGGAATGGTGTAGACTGCTCATCCCCTTCCCACCCCTCCCCTGCACTCGCATTACCCCTTTCCCCCATTATTTTCGTATTATTTCATTTTCATACTGTTCAGCAAATAATGGGCCGAAATTTTGGCTCCATTGATCAGATGTTTAGCATTCTATAGCCAGAGCCAATGAATAGAAAACAACTCACTCAAGAACCATTCTAGCCAAAGAAAGGGCAATAAATGGGCCATTTCACTATCATCCATAACGACTCCCAAATCCCACATTTCTACATATGATCTGGCAATTACGGCTATGGATTGAGGATTTCAAAGCAATTTCTGCCATTCCAGGTGTAAGCACAGTTGTTTAATTGGTGTTTGTAGCTTAGGAGGAGGGAGTTTATTGGACTCTTTCTCTATGGCCTCCCAAAATCCAGCTGCAAAATCTAAACTCCCTTGCAAAACAACTTCACACCTAAGCATAAAGAGTCAGGGAAATATTTAGAGGAGCAAAAAGAGACCTCACTATTGAAGAGCAGCTTTCAGGGGAGGGAGGAAAGGCCAGCCACGATGTCCTTCAGCTCCATGTTTCTGGAGGACACATTGGCCGTAGCACCAGACTGCCAGGTTGGCAGAAGCTCCTGGTGAGTGCTGCATCTTGCCTTCGGGGGGAGACCTGTGACACCTTTTCTTCTCTCACACGACGGCGTGGGAGGCATGGCAGAGAATCTACAGCCAACATAAAAGTCAACTTTTACAATCACTTCTGTGCCGAATGGCCCACTTTCCCCCTTGCGCTTGGAGACTTCATCCTATTACGGAGAGGCAGCAAAAGAGGCCCATTCTTTTCAGCAACCAGACACATCTTCAGGCAATCACTGTGAGAGAAGAGGGGCTCGCAGGCCAGCTTGCAACTCCCCAGCAGCCACTATCACAGGTTCTTACAGGTCACCTTCAAGCAGAATGCTAGGGATAAATGCCTCTCATTTTAGTCATGGAGTACAATTTTTTTTTTTTAACATCTTTATTGGGGTATAATTGCTTTACAATGGTGTGTTAGTTTCTGCTTTATAACAAAGTGAATCAGTTATACATATACATATGTTCCCATATGTCTTCCCTCTTGCGTCTCCCTCCCTCCCACTCTCCCTATCCCACCCCTCCAGGCTGTCACAAAGCACCGAGCTAATATCCCTGTGCCATGCGGCTGCTTCCCACTAGCTATCTACCTTACTACGTTTGTTAGTGTGTATATGTTCATGACTCTCTCTCGCCCTGTCAAAGCTCACCCTTCCCCCTCCCCATATCCTCAAGTCCGTTCTCCAGTAGTTCTGCGTCTTTATTCCTGTCTTACCCCTAGGTTCTTCATGACATTTTTTTTTCTTAAATTCCATATATATGTGTTAGCATACAGTATTTGTCTTTTTCTTTCTGACTTACTTCACTCTGTATGACAGACTCTAGGTCTATCCACCTCATTACAAATAGCTCAATTTCGTTTCTTTTTAAGGCTGAGTAATATTCCATTGTATATATGTGCCACATCTTCTTTATCCATTCATCCGATGATGGGCACTTAGGTTGTTTCCATCTCCGGGCTATTGTAAATAGAGCTGCAATGAACATTTTGGTACATGACTCTTTTTGAATTTTGGTTTTCTCAGGGTATATGCCCAGTAGTGGGATTGCTGGGTCATATGGTAATTCTATTTGTAGTTTTTTAAGGAACCTCCATACTGTTCTAGTCATGGAGTACAATTTTTAATACAAAGAAAATGCATTGATACAACATTACCACACTCCTAATAATGCATTTTTATTTCACAAAGCAACAGCTAGACTACGGCTAGGCCAACTCTTAATTTCTTCAATCATAGTCTGTTGAGTCCCTCATCATATCTCGCTTGGATGACTGTAGCCCTTTCCCACCTGTCTTACTGTTTACCAGCCTCTTGTTATTCAGTTCACCCTTCACACCAATACCAGAGTGTTGTCTAAGAGACAGTGTGAACGTCTGAGCCCATTGCTCTAGTAGTTCCACGTTGCTATGGGAGGAAAGCCAAACATGGTTTAATGAAAGATACTACCCTCTGCTGATGTCTCATAATCCTGTCCTCTCTTCTCACCTACTCTACCCTCAACAACCTTATGACAGCTATTTTGAACTTCTATTTATGGAAGGCTCCTTCTGTAGATTCCATCCTCAATTTATGCTTAGAGAGTTGATACTTCTCTTCCAAAAGTCACCTCCTCTGTGAAGCCTTCCCTAATGACCCTTAGACCTAGAAGGTTAGCTGCTTCTTCCTTCGTGCTCTTGTAGATCTCATTACCCATTTCTATCATGGAAGTCGTCATACAGGATTTGAAAGACTGAAATTCCACGGGGGAAAGAATGAGTTTTATTCCCTTTTCTATGCCCTGGCACATACGGAACTTTCTAAAAATGACCAGTGAAAGAATGAATGAGAGAGTGAGTGCATACTTGCTGCTTAAGAGGCCCTGAGCTTGTGTCTTCATTTTTCTCAATGTCTACACTTACAAACTGTACTCTGCCCTTAGTCATGCTCTCACGGATGTGTGTCACTGACCCAAGCAGCTGGGCTGACAATCAGACTCGAGGTGCCTATTCCTGATGATAGGTGAATTCCAGCGCACACTCACCAGCCCCATGACTAAGCTATCCAGGATACAGTTCCGTGAGGGTAGGGGCCTGGTTTATAGTAAGCACTCACCAAGAGGGAGAACAGAGGGAAACCAGGTGAGGGTCAGTGTTATCTCTGTGCTGGAAGAATCACACATGGGCTCAAGCTGAACTTCTCAACAATGCATGTGTTCAAATAGAGTATCACTCTACCTCTCAGAGGGTGGTAGCTCTGTTTCTTAGACTTTGAAAATTACCTGCTTCTCCAGAAATATTTACCTGGTGCAGGCAGCCTACCTTTTGGGGCCCCTCTCAAGATTTATCACCTGTGAAGATCCCTCTGTATCAAGTTGGTCCTTTCTTTTCTTAACCTCTCCCAGAACATATTTTGCCAATTAATTATAATCAGTTCTCTGTGTGTTTTAATCTTGTTTTCCCACCTCAGTAGGTATCAATTTGGATACATCATTTTTAGATCCCATAGTGAGCAGCTCCTATACCAAGCACAGCAGGTACTCAACCCCTTCTTGTTTGATTGAAATGTTGAGGATTCACCAGTCTGGAGGGATTAAATGAGTGTTCGTTAGCATAACAGCTAGCACCACAATTCCTCTTAGAAAGGAACTAACTACATTGAGAAAATACATTATTGGGCCATTTGCGGGTGAAACGATAAAGCCTCCAGAACAAGGTCTGGGGAAAAAAAGCAGAATTGGAAGACAAGGGCAGAACAGGAAATTAACTGCTCTACATAGAAAGTGACAGGATTTCCTTTTATTCCTGAGAGGAGGCAGGGAGTGGAGAGGAAGAGGTCCCACCCATGTGGCCAGAGTCTGGAGCCCAGGTGCAGGGACGGATTTCTAAGTAGCACCGTGTGTAAGATCAAGTCTATGGTTTCCCTCATTCTCCTCCTCAATGTTTTAGGTTTTCCTCCCACACAAAGGCCCTGTGCAAGGCATCTGTATGTGTGATTGTTCATTGATGGAAATCCATGTGAAAGTAAACTGCTATATTGAGATCATCAGAAGCCAGAGCTGGATTTACACACATGAGCCATCAACTGAGGGAATTAACCTGAAACAAGATCTCAGAGCTGGAAGTGAGGGGAAAGCCATGAGTCTTCTCCTCTTCCTTCCCTCAATTCCCAGATCCTAGGAGGATGGGGGTCTTACTACCAGTGGGGTGAGTTTCAAATGAGCTTTAGTAGGATCTCAAAGGGCAGATATTGAAATTGACATGTGCATTACACATGGATTACAGGCTATCAAGACCTACGGCTGCCATCAGTATGAATGAGTACACTGAGGCCTGGAGTGGGGAAGTGACTTGTCCAAGGTCATCCCGCCCTTTGGTGAAGGAAGTGGGTCCAGCACTCGGGCTTTTCCCAAACATTATTCCATCTTCTACTCTGTGCAGTGCCTCTGTCCTTAAATTGACCATGGGGGCCTAGAAACAGCATCTTTCCAAGACTGTGGCATTTGCTGGACTTATAATTGGAGAAATTTAGGTTACTGTCCATGCCACTAAGGGCTATTATTTATCTAAAGGCTGGGACTACATCTGTGCCGACTGGCCATCCGGGAGAGCCATCTGTCATTTGGGGGAATCCTAAGGGGATCTGGCATGGGTGGATGAGGTCCTGGGAATGGGCTGAATTGGGGATGCTGCTAAGTAGCCTCCAGGCCTCAATTACCAAGAGCCTCTTCACCTTGTGCTGCCTTTACTTGTGTGTTTCAGGAGCCCGGAAGGGAGCTCCTCATGGCTGCTGGAATCTCACATTTGCAGTTATGGAATACGGAAGATTTGCTTCCACCAGTCTCAGGACCAGTACCTGGGAGAGGCATCCCCAGGGAAGGTCCTCTCTGGGAGGCTGCCTTCTTGGACCATCCCCTTTATTCCCAGGGAATCAGGGTGGCTTAGTGGAGTCTGTGAAATTCATTTACTTCTTCCTGTCCATCGGGTTTCTTTTCTGCAACTGACATTGCCCTGCAGGTACAGACAGGTATCATGAAGCTGAAATTGTGCTAAAACAAGGGGATTCTGCAGGTCAAGGCAGCCACAGGCTTAAAAGTTAGCTCCCAGCCACCAGGCTTGAGCAATGGCTGTCCCCAAAGAGCCAGGGAACCAGAGAGGTCACAGGTAGCCTGTCTCCTCAGGGGTCTGGGAAGGCTAGGAGAGAAACTGTCTGTCCGGGGTTGATT
The DNA here is from genome assembly GCF_005190385.1 of Monodon monoceros. Classification (NCBI taxonomy): domain Eukaryota; kingdom Metazoa; phylum Chordata; class Mammalia; order Artiodactyla; family Monodontidae; genus Monodon; species Monodon monoceros. The sequence continues at coordinate 64,771,888 of NW_021703778.1, forward strand.
ACAACAGAAACCAGAGCAAGCAGAGAGGAAGGGAGATGATAATGCTATGCAAATACGGCAGCCTGCTTTTGTCTCTTCTAACCACAAGCTCTAAACATTTGATAACAACATCAAAACCGCAAATTTCTTTATCCCTGCTATTGTGTGAAACGATGGCTTCAAGAAAGAGAGGTTAAGGAGATTTAGTCGAGGTTAGCCAGCAAATCAGTAAATCCTAGAAATGATTCAGTCTCTCTGCTCTTCTCCAACTACCACCCTTTACTGTTTTCTATTGCTGTTTAAATATGAAGCTGTGTGAGCAAACAGAAAACGCTGTAGGTCCTTTCTAGTGGGTATGCAAACACAGGCTAAAAGCCATTTCCATTTTTGACTGGATGAAAATAACTTTTAGGCATTTTCTGTCTTCTTTTTAAATGACTGCCACGATAAAGCTTTGAAAGGGGGTCAGGGGGAGGGAGTGTTTCTGAACCAGAAAAGCTGCTCTGGGAATAATCAGTTTTCCATAGTGAGAAGCAGATCTGGGATTGACTTGTGTACCTCTTAGCTGCTAATGACCTATTGCAACGCAGGTTTGGATTTGGAAGCAAGCAGGAAGTGTTTGCTGAGTTTTAGGAGTCTGAGAAGTTGAAAATGAACTTGCAAACCTATTCCAGATTGCCCTCTGATTTCAGGGGTAACTGATTCTAGTAGTGATAAAGATCTTTATTCCAACATCACGTACTTCATAAAGTCTACCCTGGACAACCCCTCTCCCATTCCACAGCCTCTTCCTACCTTTTTTTCTCCTCTATCCTTAACATTTATCACTATTTAACATATTATATGTTACTTATTTATCATGTCTAAAGTAGTGTATATTTATTTATTTATCTTGTTTCTTTTCTTTTCCCCAAGTAGAATCTAAGCTTCCTGATGGCAGTGATTTTCCTTGTTTTGCCCACTGTTTATCCCCAGGGTCTAGAACAGTGCCTGACACAGGGAGGTGCTTTAGTAAGACTTATCAAATAAATGAACGTAAGGAAGATGATCAAAGTGAAATCAAAATTCTTACAAGGTGTCTGCTCTATGCAAAGCACTAGTAGCTAATTTAAACAAGTATAAACCAAAGTAATTCCCTTATATTGGTCTGCTGTAACAACATATCACAGACTGGGCGCTTAAAAAAAAAGAAATTTTCGTACAGTTCTGGAGTTAAAAGTCCAAGACCAAGGTGTTGGCAGGTTTTATTTTTTCTGAGGCCTCTCTCTTTGGCTTGCAGTTGGCCACCTTCTTACACGCCTTCACATGGTCACCCCTTGGTCTATGAACATGCACCCTTGATATCCCTCTGTGTGTCCAAATTTCCTCTTCTTATAATGACACCAGTCAGATTGGATTAGGGCCCATCCTAACAGCCACATTTTAATCACCTTGTTAAAAGCTGTATCTCCAAATATTGTCACATTCTGTGGTATTGCAGGTTAGGGCTTCAACATATGAATTGGTGAGGGGGCTCATAACATCCCTCAGAAGGATTAAAGTGTGTTAGGAAAATAAGATATAATTCCCTAGATATTAAAAAAAATTATCAGGGAGAAAGAACAAAGTAAATGTAAGAAACCTAAGATACATCTACAAGATAGATAATGAAGTGGTAGAATGTAGCAGGTTTGTAGTAGCTCCTTCTATCAGGTATTGGGGAAATTACATATATTTCTGAGCCTTGTTTCTCATCTGGACAATGGGAATAATGGAATTGGTGAGGAGATTAAATGGGATGATGTATGCCACAATCCCAACAGCTTGGCATGTAGATGGTGTTTAGTAAATGCTGCTTACCTTCTTTTTTTCTTTTCTCCAAAAATACTACAGTCATTTTGGTGCCACGTATTAACAGGAGCACTGATAGCATTGTGAAGACTGCCTTTCCTGGGCAGTCCTTTTTGTTTAACCACAAAAGTGATATAATTTTTTTCTGATTATGAAATAATATACACTCATGTTAAAATTCAAACACTATAGAAGTGAAGTAGAAAGTGAAAGAAACCCTGTTGACTAATACCCTTCCCAGCAATAGATAACCACTATTCACAGTTTAGTGTGTAGCCTTCAGCCTTTTTCTCTATTTTTATATAAACATCTAATTTGTTTTTCATATAAAAGTAAAGTGATCCATGATGGGTATTTTTCTATGCCAATATGTACCAATCCAGCCCATTCGTTTTTACATTAGTATTTCATTATATTGAAGAAGGGGGACTGAACCTGATTTCTTTTCCCTGGAACTGCTCAGAGCCTTTAATACACACAGTGAGTATCCAAGAGACTGATACACTAAGTGGCATGTGCCAGTTATCAAATTATTGTGTCTCAGCTCTCAACCCATGCTCTTTACTGGGTCTGCAGCGCTGGGATAGGACTCTGCTTTGATGACTGGCCTCCTGACATGCTCGGCCACTAGAGGGCTCTGGGGGAGACAGGGAGGATGGAGGAGGAACTTCCTGTTTGTTTCCTGCCTGTTTCACTCCTGTGTCACCCTAGCAGTGCTTCTTTGAGTTGGCAGCAGCAAATACTTCTCCTAGCAGCAGCTGAATCCAGTCTGTTCTTTTTCCAACACTTGCAGAACCAGCCTCATTGCATCCGAGATGCCAGCACTAGCCAGCTAGCTCCCCTCCTTAGAGGTCTACATCACAGACCCAAGGGGACTCCTCCTTCTAGCTCAGAGTCTAGCACCTGATAAGCTGTACCACCTCCTCAGAGGTCTAAGTTTCAGCAACTTGGTGTCCCTCCTGCAAGCTTCTATGATTTAATAGAACCAGCCCTGTAATACCAACTGGCATATTTGAAATACCAGTCCTAGGGGAGATCACTGCTTCCTGCAGGTGCTACCTCTGTGGTAACTTAGTGTTCTTGTTCTGCCTTCTCTGTTAGTAGTTAACAACTTTATATCTTTATATCAACTTTTTTCTGTTAAAATAATTGGTAGGTTTCTGTCTCCTGACCGATTTCTGACTGGTACATGACATTTCTGGACCTTATTTGACTATGTCCCTGTCCTCAAGGGACAGCTCAGAGTCCAGCCTTCTGCCAAACACTCTTGGAGAGAGGAGGCTCTGAGCATTACTATTAAGTTAAAAAAATATACGATCATTAACAAAGGCTCATAAAGACTCAGTGAACCTCCCTGTACAAATAAGGGAAGGTAGAAAAAAGGCTGTATATGCTACCGATTTTAATATGCAACCATCATTTTTCAGCAACTAGATCTGCCATTAGTGAAAAGACTCTGAAGAATCACCAAGATGCATGTTGAAAGTTAACCCTAAGGGTTTTTGTTTGAGCCAAGACTCACAGATCTTGAACATTTAACCTTCATCTGAGTTCATTTTATCATTTCTTCAAGTCTTTTAGTCATTTTGGCTTAATCATTTATCATGTTCTTTTTCTCTTAAATTTGTGGATTGGGATATCTTTTCTTTAAAATATAGTATTCAGCCCAATAAGCCATGAATATTCTCTCTCCACTTTACAAAGCTAATTAAATTCTCCTTCCTACAACAGTATCAATTCTTCCTGCCAACTTTTCCTTTAAAATATCCTTCACACTCATTGTTTCCTATCCATCTCAGCTGCCACCAATTCCATTTGCGTTCCTCCTCTCCAGCCTCGCTCGCTACAAGAACCTCTCTATGATTCTCCAACCTCCAACTGTTCCCTCTTCCAGTTTACCCTCCATGTCGTCACCTGACTGATTTACTGAGTTCCATAATTCTTCTGGTCAGAACACTTCAAAGGTTCCCAAACACCTGCATTTCTAACTTCTTAGCACGATGCTCAAGTTCTTCTCAAAACGACTGCGGCAATTTGATCTCCATCAACTCAAGTTCCTGAATCTAATGCTCCAATCAAACATGTTTACTCACTGTCTTTAAGTTGGATCTCTGTGGTCTTGCCTGCAAGCGTGTATTCATTTCATTATCCTATCGAGAAAGCCCTGCCTGTTCTTACTCCCTTCCAAACATTATCAGGTCTGCAAGGCTGAACTCAACATCCTTCTCTTAGCAATTGTCCTTTCTAGTATGCTGGTCTCTTCCTTCCCTGAACCCCTATAACGTTTAGTGTTTTCACTCCTAAATAAGTAATACTAGCTGCCATTTATTGAGCACCCACTCTATGACAGTACTCACCTGGGTACTTTATTATCACTAATCCTCTTTACAACGCTTCATCTTGTTTTGGATGAAGAAATTAAGACTCAGATTGGTTAAGAGTTTCCTAAGGTCATGTACTTATCAAGAGGGGGCGTCAAGAGTAGAGGCTTCTGGGCTTCCCTGGTGGCGCAGTGGTTGAGAATCTGCCTGCCAATGCAGGGGACACGGGTTCGAGCCCTGGTCTGGGAAGATCCCACACGCCGCGGAGCAACTAGGCCCGTGGCCCACAACTAATGAGCCTGCGCGTCTGGAGCCTGTGCTCCGAAACGAGGGGCCGCAATAGTGAGAGGCCCGCACACTGCAATGAAGACTGGCCCCCGCTTGCCGCAACTAGAGAAAGCCCTCGCACAGAAACGAAGACCCAACACAGCCAAAAATATAAATAAATTAATTAATTAATTTAAAAAAATGAGTAGAGGCTTCTTCCTTCAACTCTACCATGCTGTTATCTATTGAACTTCCAGTCAGAAGACCTGGGTTTACCTCAGGTTCTGTCACTAACAGTCAAATCTTGCATGGATCACTTCACTTCTACTGACTTTTGTTTTCTCATCTCCAAGGCCCCTTCTATCACTAACATTCAGAGAGCCAGTTCACAGAGGGTCATGGATCCGATTAAGTTCTTCTAGATGAGAGAAAAGATCTCAGAAAATCCCGACTGGTGTTTTTATTGGGCTTTTAATTCCTGGAGGGGAGATGGGCTGGGGTCAGGACACTGAGGTGACTACTCTTTGCAGGATGTTTGGAGGGATCTTGTCATATTGAATTAAGCATTTATCTTTCTTTAGAAACTCCAGAAATTTTACAGGAAGGGTTTGTTAGGAGAGAGTTTAAATTATCAACCTGCCATAGAATCACAGATGAACAAAAGCTGTGGAGGTTTCTTTTTTCCTCTATATGGCAAAGGGGTTTGCCCTTCATTTTGAGGTGCTATGGAAGAGCAGGCATGTCTGTTTTTTCAGATGGGAGACTGTGTTTGGCAAATGCCAAAGCAAGCTGGGCCGACCCCAAGGAGAGTGCTAGGTAGCTGGAGGTCTGCAGCTTTTGCTTGAACACATGTCCTGACCCTTGGCCTTGCAGAGTGCAACTACACAGCACTGACAGAGCACTGTACACGTGGAAATAGGAAGCCAATATAAAGACAGGGCCATGTAAATCTCAAAACCACGATTAAGTTTAACTCCTCAATGTACTTACCTTGACTCTAGTTGTGTAACAGGGACGAATAAACCTTACTCCCTATTAGACCTGTTCCTTTTACCCTAACCTTTGTATTCTATTGCTTTTGCTTCAAGTTAAGAATGTTGCCTAGAGCCTGAAATATACAGGATAGCCCATTCTCAAGGCTCTGACCTTTAAGGGTATAACACTTTTCCATTTATATAGAGATTAAAACATTGTAGAACAGAGAATAACATGTGTCTTGCTGGAGGTTTATGGGAACATTGTGACCTGACCTACATGGACAGCTGCAAGAACAAAGGATCCCGGCACCAAAAAGTTTGCAGCAGCCAACCAAGCCCCTCCCTCACCTTTTAAAAATGCTTTGCTGCAATCCTTCAGGGAGCTCAGGGTTTTGGGGGGCAGAGGCCATCCATTCTCCTTGCACGGCCCTGCAATAAACCTTTCTCTGCTCCATACTGCAACGTTTTGGTTTGTTTGGCCTCACTGTACATCAGGCACACGAACTTGTGTTCAGTGACAGTTGTGGGAAGAACATCGATTTAGGAGTTAAGCAGACTGAAATTACAACCTGGCCCTTGTTATTCACCTCTCTGAGTTTTAGTTTTTTCTTTTGTAAAATAAGAGTCACACCGCTTGCCTATTGCATTATTTTCTAGAACTCGAGGAAACGAGAAGGTAGGTAAGTACTCTCAAAGAAGGTACTCACCAAAGGTTACTTTCTCTCCCTGTCTGTACTTTAAATAGTTAATCAAATGCTAGCAACTAAACTATATGTATCTCTAAATTCACACTGAGGTGGGAGGGTGGATGGCGTGTCTAAGAAAAAGGCCACAGGAACACTATCTATCCCACTTTATACATTTTCTCCTCATTTGAATATCTCATTTGTCAATCTTGCAAGGAAGAAAAAAAAAAATCACTCATTGTTTGGGAGATTTCATGCTTTCCCCTCCATCCTGCTTCTTGAGATCAATCCTAAAAGAGTCAGCGCGGCACTTCTCAGCACTGCTACCGCCAATCCCAGGAAGCGGGTTCTTCTAGCATGCTTTTAAGTGCTCGCATGACTAATAAAGTGTGACATGGCTGAGATTTCCTAGGCTTCTCTTCGGGAGCAAACATTCTAGCTGACAAAATATGACTAAATTTAGCTGCCTTTAGACAACAAGCATCTTCCAAACAAAGAGGGCGTCAAAGGCAAAAATGAGCCATAACGTGTCTCTGTCCTAACACGGATTTGCCCAGCCTCTCGCTGGCGGCCTGGCCCTCGGCACAGAGACACACACACTCACAAGGAGTGTCTGAGCTGTGCTGATGGTGACAAATACCAGGTAAGGTGACAGATAACTAGGTAAGGTGTTCCTCCTGTGGCCTCTGACCCAAGAGTTTTTACCAAGGTGGGAAATGGGTGTGTTGCGCAGCAGAGAGAACAGGGACAGTGATCAGAGTATCCGAAGCTCTGGTAGTGCCATCTGCCCTCTTCAGCCTCCAATCATAACATAACAGGCCTTGAAGACAGTCCAGAGGTCATCTCACTTAACACCCCTGTTCTGTGCTTGGGACAACCAAGGCCCAAAGAGGGGAAGCAACTTGCCCAGGGTCCCACAGCCAATGGGTGGTTGACCTTAGGCAAGAAGGCCAAACTCTTAACTCTTGGTCAAGCTCTTAAAACTGCTCCAAAGGAAAGAAAATGTGGGAAATCTGCCAGGACACATGGGAGGCACTTTGTGGAGAAGAATTGTATGTTGCTGAAGCATCCTAAGAGCTAAAACTGTCTCCCTTCCAGCTCAAAGTTTATGTAGTTAGGTCCAAAACATTGTGAATGCATTTGGCATGGATCACAAAGAAGACACTGACCTTGCTGTCGCAGGCAGGGGCACTGAGGGTGACAGGGGACACTCGCGGCGTTCAGACAGAGACCCAACAGCAGTCAATCAATCGTAGGCTCAGACTCAGAAGCTCAAAGAAAGAGAGCCACAGTCCCCTGAGGTGTCAACTACCAAGCATGGAAAGGACACAGAATAGAGCCTTCCAGCCGCTGGCTAGAATTTCAGATCCAGGCACATCCTCTGCACGCCGGGCATTACTTGCTGGCCCTTGCATCATTCCCAGCCCCTTCTATGCTTTCCCCATGCCTCAGGGAATGATAGCTGGGAGCTGCATTTCCTAGGTTCCTAGGTCAGCAGGGTTCCTGCTATGGTTTAGGTTCTGCCTATGAGATGCACTTAAATGAGTGCTGGCAGAGACGCAGCAGTTATTTTTTTTCTCTGGTAGTGCTGGTGAACATATGGCTTTGGCCACATGTTATCAGTGGCCGCCATGTTCCCCTGACTGCCAGAGGTTGCAAGGCCAGCTGTGACCATTGCCCAGGGTGGTTTTCTGCAGTTTCTTGACCCCCGTGAGGTGGCAGGAATTTCCTGATTCTCAGAATCACAGCTAAGGTGGTAAAGCTGAAAGCTGGTGGCCACCCCCTTGCTTTAACATATCCAGCCAGTCCTTCCAAAACTTTCAAAAACACTTAATTCTGTGTTAAGTTCTTTTCTGTTTGAAATATCTACAGTGGTTTCTGATCTCTCGATTAAACACTGATTACCAATAGATTTAGTTACAGTAACAATTAATTTATGGAACACTTCCCGAATGCCAGGACTATACTAAGCAACATCTCATTCAATGTTCACTATAATACGGTAATCATTCTCATTTTACAGATGAAAAAATGGAGGATTAGATAGATAAGATGACTTGCCTGGGTTCACCTACTCAGCAAATGGCAAGCCAAGATTGAAGCCCGGCTATCCCACTCCAGAATCTACACTCTCAGTCACTTTGCAAACCCACTCCCTTCATTTTAGAATTACAGCCTGCCTCAGAAGAGTCATGCTTAAGGCCACCACTGGAGACAAGCTGAATCTCAAAGGAAAGAGAAAGAAACCAGCGTTCAAGGAGACAGACAGTGGAAGACATTCTTTGCCTCTTCCCTCTCTCACCCCTTCTTCTGTAGCTGATGAAATTTCACAAGCACATGCCAAGCCTCCATGTGCCTGACCCTCTACCTCAAAGCAACCTCTCTCCATAACTCCCCACCATCGCCTGCGTGACAAGAGTTACTGCCCCTAGTTTCGGGATGAAGCCAGTTCAGATCTCCTCTGCACAGCCTTCTTTACTTGAGCACTCTATGGCTGCCCCAGTCAGAAGAAATGCTTCCCTTGCTCTACTGCCATTTATGACTGGTGTCTCAACCCACTTTGAATTAGAACAAGTTGCATGTATGTTCCCCTCTTATTGGTTTGAAAGTGTCAGTTATCAGGTAGCACCTTTAATTCACACCACAGCAAAACTTTGAAGGTGCGCCCAGCTCTTTCATGGGAACCTCCCTGCCAGCAGAACTCTGACCATCGGAATTTGGCTACACAATCCCCTATTTCCTCTTCAAATTCCCATTTTCTGATACCTCATCAGCTTCTACTGGGTTGGCCAAAAAGTGCCTTTGGTTTTTAAGTAAAAACAAAAGACACATTTTTCATTTTCACCAAGAACTTTATTCAACAACATGTTCACCCTTTTGTTCCACTACCTTCTGCCATTTTTCAGGCAACTTCACAATTCCATCTTCCCCAAACTTTTATCTTTTTGAGCAAAGAACTGTTCCAGGTGCCTTTTACAGTCTTCCAAGGAATTGAAATTTTTTCCATTACGAGAATTTTGTAAAGACCTAAATAAATGGAAACTGGAAGGTGCAATGCCTGGTGAATACGGCGGATAGTTCATAACTTCCCAGCCAAGCTGTAACAGTTTTTGCCTGGCCATCAAAGAAACACGCAGTCTTGTGTTACCCTGATGGAAGATTATGTGTTTTCTGCTAATTCTGGATGCTTTTCCTCGAGTGCTGCTTTCAGTTGGTCTAATTGGGAGCAGTACTTTTGGAATTAACCATTTGGTTTCCTGGAAAGAGCTCATAATAGAGGACTCCCTTTCAGTCCCACCATATACACGACATCACCTTCTTTGGATGAACGCCAGCATTTGGTGTGGTTGGTGGTGGTTCATTTCGCTTGCCCCACGGTCTCTTCCGTTCCACATTATTGGACAGTATCCACTTTTCATTGCCTGTCACAATTTGTTTTAAAAATGGAACGTTTTTCGTTACGTTTAAGTAGAGAAACATATGTGGAAATACGGTTAAGAAGGTTTTTTTCCACTTAACTTACACGGAACTGAAACATGAAAGCGAATCACATAACCAAGCTGGTGCAAATGATTTTCAGCACTTGATTTGGATATTTTGAGTGTGTCGGCTATCTCCCACGTGGTATAACGTTGATTATTCTCAGTTAATGTCTCGATTTGATCACTATCAACTTCAACTGTTCTACCTGACCGTGGAGCATCGTCCAGCGAGAAATCTCCAGCAAAAAACTTTGCAAACCACTTTTGACACGTTCGATCAGTCACAGCACCTTCCCCATAAGCTGCACAAATCTATTTTTTCATTTCAGTTGCATTTTTACCTTTCTTGAAATAATAAAGCATAATAGGCCAAAAATGTTGCTTTTTTCTTCCATCTTCAATATTAAAATGGCTACACGAAAATTCTCCAATTTTGATGTTTTTTTGTAAATGCACATTGATATGACACCTGTCACATACAACCTAACAAAATTGTTTCGAATGAAGTTAAAGACAACTAAGTGCTACTAGAGCCACCTTACAGAAAAAAAAGAATGAATCTTTTGGCCAACTCAGTATGAAGTTTCTGTGCATGGCTCCTGACCACAGCTCTGATTCAGGTATGTGCTCACTTATCAGTGGGTATCCTTTGACCTGACATCTGGTAATTGCCTGGTAAACACAAAACAGAGCTGGATATATACTGGCATTCCAGAAATATTTCTAGCACTCATATGGTGCATTACTCCTCAGCCCTATCCCTGACTGCCAGACAGCCTGTAGGTTTCTCACTGACAGCACAGTGACCCTTTCAAAGGAGAGATTCAGGAAATGTTAGTTGAACTGAAATAAAAGTGAATGCCCATAATTTGGAAGAGCCCCCAGAAATGAAAGATTCACTGAAATTGACAGTTACCAAAGAAGAAAGAGGTGTCATCTGCCATCTCAGGGGCAGTAAGGAGGTCAAGGAGGATGGCAATGGCCCAAAATGTATTTGAGAAAGTGTTTGTCCATTTGATTAGAGAATTCAGACAGAACAGATTAGATAGGATCCAAAAGAAAGAAGGAAGATACATGAAAAAACCTGGAGGTAGGGACCACATGGGGCTTTCTGAAGCTAAAAGGCAGACCCAGGGAAGCAATTGTCAGGGGATAAGTGTCAAGAAAAGGCTTTGTAGGGAAAGGAGAGGCACAGGAGGGAATGGGAGAGGAGAGAGCAAGTTCTCAGAAGATGGAATATAAAATAGGGACATGGGTCACAAGTTTAGGAAACAGATTAAAAGGGAACAGCGATGAATAAAAAAGAAGATGATGAAAGCGGGGAGAAAGACAACTACAGATTCTACTAGGCATTAAAAATGGCCAGGAAGATCGCTGAAAAATCCTTCATATGTGCAAAGTGAGCGATATGCATACTGGGAGACTCCTGTCATTGCTCTGAAGTTTCTGACTTTTCAGACATACCTATCCTTCACATGATATGCTGGTCAAGCCGTGCAGGAGAAGCGTCAATAACAAATAGTCTCCAAGTCTCGTTGGCTTAAAACTAGGACAGTTTATTTCTTGCTCACACTGTAGGTCCATCGTGGTTTAGCTGATGCTCTGTTCTACATGGTTCTCACTTAGGGACCCAGACTGAAGGGGGCTGCATCTCCCTGAGTGCATGAATACTGAGACAGAAAAGGAGAACACAGTGAATCATGCACTGACTCTTCAAGCTTCTGTCTGGGAATGAAGCATATTACATCCACTCACATTCCATGGACCACCAGCAAGTCACATGGCTATGACTACCATCAGAGGGGGCGGGAGTGTAATCCTACTGTGTACCTACAAGAACTAGAACCATTTTGATGAAGAGAATTAATGACTCCAATGAAGTAAAGCCCTAGGTTCTCTATTTCCAGCATGGTGTTTTCTTAACCAGAATCCATAGAGCCATGAAGTAGCAGAGCAGGAAGGGACCTAGCAAAGTATCTAGGCTCACTTTCTGAATCTACTGGTAAGAAAACTGAACCTCAAAGAGATGAAGTGACTTATCATGGACCACACTGCTGGTGGAACAGCCAGGTTGTTATTTCCCAGCTCTTCATGCTGCTTATACCAGGGCACTTCTATTAGCCTAATAAATATCTACTCATTTGAACTATCAGATTTATTTCATTTTGCAACAGGCTTTTAATTACAACTAGAAGAAAAGGAAGGATTTTTCTTGCCAAATGCCTTGGTGCTGCCAAGTTCCTTATACCACCAATCATGAATCCCAACCATATCAATACCATATAAATAAATAGAAGGCAACTAGAGTGTGAAAATAAGAATTTGGGTAGCATTAGAGAGAAATGTTTGATGATACACATTATCACTTCTGCAACACAGAATTATTTTTGGCCATTAGGAGGGGTATGCTTAACTGTATATGTGTGTGTAGTTTTTAATATATATTTGCATCTAGGTAGAATATTTCCAAAATGATGCCTAAGAAAGTTGTAATGGTGAGAGGGGATCTGCAATCAAGAGAGAGACTTTCATTTTCCCATATGCCCTATTGTATCATTTGGATTTTTCTACCATGTGTGTATTACTTTTTCAATAAAAATAGTTAATAAAACAATAAAGCAGTTAGATTTTAAAAAGTAACAGATGTCAAAAAATGCTTAATGGGACTGTGCAGTATCTTTTAGAGTAACATGAAGTAGAACAAGACAAGGAAAAAGACTAAAATGGAAGCAACTGACAGCACTTACCAGCAGGCAGTACATTTTTTAACAAGTTGCAATATATTTTTATGTCAGACAAGCATAATTTAAATATCATTAGGCTGGGATAGTCAAGATGTGGGTTCAAGCCCTCCAGATGTACTGCAATCTTTTGCTATTACTTTTGGAGGAAATCACTTGAACTTCTTTGTGGTTCAGATTTCCTATCTGTTAATAGCCCAAGGTTTGGGTTTTCTTTACCAAAGTCTGCTGGTGCCCTGGCCACTTGAGTTTTACTGAAGAGCCAGCACATACAGTGGTAAGATCAAGGGCCTTAGACACAGACATACTCTGGCTTGCATTCTACCCCACCCACTTCTTAACTGTGAGACCTTGAGCAAATTACTTAATCGCTCTTCATTTTCAATAAGGTTGGGTCGTGTCTGCCTTCAGAATTACTGTAAAGATGAACTAAATGCCAATACAGAGAACTCCTGGTCCTTGACGGCACTCAAAAATTTTAAATTCCTTTCTGAAACCATCTCAGCAAACCAACTGAAAAGATCCTGCAGCTGAGGAAGACAAAAATTACCCATTTCTGGCATCTAATTCTTTCCTTTAAGTGAGTCTATGTTGACATAAAATAGGATGGAACAGGCCCAGACAGAAGTGACAACCTTCTGGTGATCAGAATCTTTAATCCATAACACGTGTAGTTCTTGATCCCAGCCAGTATTTCTTTACAGTGTTATCTCAACAAGGAACAGACATCTTAAGAAAGCAGACTGATTACGAGAATAACAATAATTTTATAGTTTATAAAATGCTTTTACACATACTATTCCATTAAATCCCCCAAAGAAACTGTGACTCATTCATCCATTTTTTCAATCATCTAGTCAATAAGTAGTTATTGACTATCTACTATATGCCATACTAAGTGCCAGAAATATACTGAGAAATAAAAGAGCTATATTACCTGCCCTCAGAAATCCTACCATTTAATGGGGGGGGGGAGACATACACTAATCAAATTATCACACAAATAAATGATAAATTAGATCTGAGTACTTTTCAGGCAGACAGGACAGCATGTGCAAAGACCCTGTGGCAGAAAGGGAAGGAATCATACTACCTTCCTTCCAAATCATACTACCTTCCAAAGATTCCAAAGTGACACAGACATAGCATGAGGTGACTTCTAGGAGACCCCGGAGAGGTGGGTTGGGGTGAGGTAGGCTTTGCAGTGCCAAGGAGAGATGTCCTTAGGAACTACAGACATTTGCCAGGGGCTGAATTCAGAGCATGGAGCTGACAAGGTGCACAAAAGAATATGCTGGCTGTAAGCAGGTGGAGAAGTAGGCAGACATGGGTTAAATCACCTGTGCTTTCTGAATGGAATTCAAAAAGCCTGAGGAAGTCATTGTCCCATTTGTGTCTTGGAAAAGCTCTACAAAGGAGGGAGGAGGGGGGAGGGAAGGAAGGGTAGGGTTCATGAGCCTTATTTCCAAGACAGAGAGAAGAAAGCTATACAACGCTTCAGGGAAGATGGTGACTTGGTAGCTTTTTTTAAATAAGAAATTCATGGTTTCAATACTTTCCTTGGTACTCATATCTTTTCTCAGTTCTTTCTCCTGACCCACAGACACCTACATTTATTACTATTGATGGCCTTTGGAAATTGTGCCAGTACCTGGAAACCAGACAGTAAACTAAGCTGATCCACAATTGTGTGAAGCATCTGGACGTATGGGGTACCCCACATAATCAAGACTACCGAAACCCCTGTCAACCTTTTCTCCAGGAGAGTGGGTTGTGAGTCTTGAGATAGTCATGGGAAAGGACAGTGGTTCTCAAGCCTGGTAACACATTAGATTCAGCTGATGACAATTTAAAAAAAAAACAAAAACAAAAACTATGCCTGGGTTCCAACCACATGAGAGCCTCTGGAGTGAGGACCAAGCACTGGTACTTTCTTAGTGCTCATTCTGCTGCCCAGCCAGGGTGAGGAACCACTGGCACGGAGAAAGCACAACCGTGTCCACATCCTTGGTTGTTGGTTATGTGAGCTAGGGAAAGTCACCCCTGTCTCTGGACCTCCATGTTCCTATCTCTCCACTTGGGGAGCCATTCCTGATGTCCTCAAAGGCCTCTGCCAGCTGTCACAGTCTAGGACTCTAACTCTACTTTAGGAAGTGTCGCTGCATCTACCATGAGTCCTATTCCTGCCTGGGTGCTATTGCTCCCTCCCCCAAGTGCCTCCCCCAACTTGAGGCATGGCATCATGGGAAGAGCACTGAACCAGTAGTCAGGAGACCAGTCTTCTAATCCACACACACAAAGTGCTAGCTGACCAACACAGAAAACATCACTCGAACTCTTTAGACCTCAGTTTGCCACATCCGTTAGATGGTGCTCATGCTGACCCTTCTCAGTACTGAACACAGGAAGCTGGACCAGATGACCCACCCAGGACATTCCAGCTCCAAGAGTCTCTGAGAATCCCAGGCTAGATGTGTGAATTACGTTTAGAAATACAAATAAAAACACGCAAACCAGTGCTCCCTGCGATGAATAGTCTATGGGCTCTGGTGCTGTACGATCCCCTCACAGTACAATTGTTCTTACCTGCACTATGCTGTTCTGACCCGTGACATGTTGTTTCAATAGCAACACCTGCCCACAACTTTGAAGGAAACTGAGAGCAAATGGGGCTATAGAATCCATTTTGATCTGCCCACAAGCCTCCAAGGGGCTGATGACTAGAAATTGCAGGGAAGAAAAAGCGTTATTACTGCTGTTGGTAGCACAAGGTCACCATCGGCAAGGTGGGGACAAGAGGAAGATCCCACATCAGTGGGATGTAAGATATGACCCCACCTAATGGGCCTATGTTATGATTTATGTGCTGTGGACTCCCAAACTCCCTTCCCTCACCTGAGCTCCATATTTAACTGCCCCCTAAATCGTTTTTTTTAAAAAAGGGGAGAATTCCCATGTCATAACATTGAGAGTTGGCCAAGAAGCATCCCTCTCCACAATCTTGTGTGTTGAGGCCTGTAAAATCTCTTGCTGAAATACCTCACCTATCCACCACCCCCATTCCATCTCCAAGCCTTTCCCAACCAAATACCCCAGCCTCCTATCTGCTCTTCTTGCTAATTACTCCCCCTCAATCTATCCTGGCTGAATGACTGCACAGTTTAATCACTCTGCCCCTTAAAAAGCTCTTCTATCTAAAGAAATCACCCCACTATTTCTTGTTCATCACCCTCTTTAGTTCCTTCACAGCACTTACCACAGTCTGCTTCTTCATATGTTTGTTCACTTCCCTGCTGTCTGTCCCTCCCCTAGAATCTCAATGCCAGGAGTATATGTTCCTAGTCTTGCTCATGTGAAGCCTCATCAACATTCAGCACTGTGCTTGGCACACAGTAGACCCCCCAACAAAATATTTATTGAGTAAATAAATGAATGAAAGCTCATCGGGTAAAATCCAAATGTTTTAACCTTACGTACTAGACTCCCGCACCACGTGGCCTGAGACCCCCCTCGTTGCCCTATCCAAGGCCCCTGCTCCCCATGCCCTATGATAAGCGCTGTTTGCTGTTCTTCTGAACCACCATGGCCTTGAATGTTCCTTGAATGAATGGAGTTGGAACCTGCTGGTCCCAATTGGAACCAGCTGGTCCCATTGGAACCTGCTGGTCCCAATGTCTTTCAATCATCTTTGAAAGGCGAGCTTACATTTCACATCTTTTAAAAGCCCCACCCCCACACAGCCCTCTGCCAATCTCTCTCCTGCACTCCCAGGATGCTCTGAAATCCCTTTACTGGATCTTTCACTGCATCTCATTACGCTCATTTGTTGAAGTGACTGCTTCCCACTCTGGACTGTGAGCAACTTAGGAACAAACATTCTCTTTGCTCATCTTTGTTTTCCATCAGCACCTGGTATGGGATCCAGTCCACAGTTGATGAATGTCTGTGAATTGTATCTGCAATTCTGGAAGCTGTCCTGCGTGAACATTAGTCCCATTACAAGTTGCATCAATTCGTAACTGTAAGAACTGAAGAGCCAGTCGTCCTGGACTTCCTAACTAACCATCCCTGGAGGGTACAACCAGGAATTCCATTTATTCATAGACTTCCGACTGTGACAAAAAGAAGCAGAAAAACAAGTCCACTTTTGGCAATAAAGTCAGATGGATTTCAAACAAGGAGATAGTCCTCCACTTTATCCTTCTGCTGGAAATGACCTTCTGTCAGCAAACATTACTGAGTGCCTACTAAGTACCAGGCACTGTGTTAGGCACCAGAACCTCCCAAAGTCAAGCAAGACATGGCCACGACCTGAAGGGGCAGGGAGAAGGTATCCTTCCTGTTCCTCTGCCTTGAAGTTTAACTTCAAACCTGATTGCTGTTGATAAATGAAAATCTCATCCAAGTTGGTGAGCCTGGAGGGCAATTCAAGCAGCTCTCCAGGAGATAAGGGTCCTTCTTTTTGCTCTTCCCAGGAGTCATGTCCAGTGACTGAACAGCAGACAGCACAGCGATGGGGAGCACCTGACCTACTGACAAAGAGGCATGAGGGAAGGTCCCCACTGTGGAGGAGCTCCCAGAGGTCGTGGTACCAGACAGCCTAGGGCACGTTCATGAGATTTAGGGCAGCACAAAAGTGTGCCAATTTCAGAGCCCTGGCCAGATTGCCCCCAAATCATCTGAAATATTCCTTAAAAAAAGATCACTTGGATTTCCTGGATGACTCATCCCATTGCCCCAGAACACTGGCAGATGTCCCAATTGTTTACGAGCTTAGGATTTTTCTACTTTGGGGAAGAATGCCTCCAAGTGTGCGGAGCACAGGGGATAGATGAACTGCCCTTCCAGCGTGTTACCGTCTCCACTGTCAATTGGAAGAGAGATAAGCTGCTAGTAAAGAATTCCCTACGAGTCTGAAAAGCAGTATTCATGCTCCTCACCCAGGGTGGCCTTTAGGAAAGTCAGCATCTGCTTCCACAGCCCTTCTCTCTCCCTGGCCTCTTGCTAACATAGGGATACATATCCCTGGGATGACCTAACCTAGCTTAGGGCTGAGCAGGGATCCTTTAGAGATTTAGAGAGTCTTTTATGAGCCTTTGGCTTGATCTCCCTTTTTGGTTTAAAAACCCAAATTACATCTATTACATTCCTCAATAGAAAGGCTCCGCTGGCCAGAAGGGAATAATAAATTTTATAAATTACCCAATTAATTGCAACAGCAAACAATTAAGCTGGTGGGGATGGTCGGCATTCTACCTTCTTTTTGGAGGGATGTTTTAAGATGTACATGATGACATTGTTAATTTTATTATTGATGTTGCTTAAACTTCTTATCAGTCCCAAGAGATCGGCATTAACTGGGCTAATTCATAGTGAAATAAAGCTGATTTGAAATGTACCTCTCTGAAAAGTCTATCCTCATAAAATTTCTCAAGTTTCTTTTACTCAGCTCATGATATGTTTCTCGGAAGGAGGGAAATGACATTGAATACTCCTGGGGCACAATTACGGGCACCTATTACTCATGGAGCCCACCTATGAGCAAAGAGCCAGGCAATTCATAGGTGTTCCCCATTCTGGTTTCACAATCTGTCAAACCCTGGGACTCAGAGGATCTGAGACCAGCCTGTCCTACTCCCTCAGGATCATGCCCCCCACCCCACCCCCCGCTCCCCCACTGCCACCCTCTGCTTCAGTTTTGCTTTAAGAACTGGAATTTGGAGACCTGCTCACATGGATCTGATGATCAAACCTCCATGCATCCTAGATTCCTCTTTACTTCTCTGGAGGATAAAGTGAGGCCCTGAACAGCAATGACAGACATAATAATAGTTACCTTTCTCCAGGGCTTATATGTGCCAGGAGTTTATACTCTTATTTTTAGTAATCATCAGAAGTCCTCTATGGTATACATCATCATACTCCTTTCATAATTGTAAAGCTAAGGTTCAAAAAGGGTTATTTAACTTGCTTAGGGCTGCTGAGTGGACCCAAGCAGGCCATGAAGGATCTGACATTTGGGAAGATGTACAATGTGAAATGGGCCAGAGCACGTGGTTCAAGATTCAGGCTGGTGTTAATGAAAGGAACCAGAAACCAGACACTGGCCACAGGTATCAAGGGCCAGTTTATTGCCTTTTAAGAGGCACGCAGAACTGATGACAATGACTTCAGCCAGTAGGAGATCACCAGCAATTATATTGCAGCATCAGTGTGATGGGGCAGAGGTATGTGTGGCGAAGGCCGTGGGTTGCTACCCTGCAACACCAGAACTTTAGAGCTGCAGAGACCATATAAGCCAACCCATCATTTTGGAGCCCAAAGTGTAAAAGACCTGAAAGTGCAGGTGACCTATCCAAGTTCACACAGCTTATGGGAGGTGGAATAAGGACAAGAAACCAGGTGTCCTATGCCCTAGGCTGATATCCTCGCTCACACATATGTGTTACAGTGTTGGACACTTATGAAGCAAGTCAAACATAGCTTCTCTCTTTTTATAAGAGATTATAACATGGAGACAAAACCAGGAACACATGTAATAATATGGGAGCCCATAAAGTGGGCGATGGAAGGAAGCCTACTTTACAGTTGAGGGGTACAAAATTCCAGAGATGATAGAGTATTTCCCTAGGCTTTATTGTTGGTTAGTGGCAGAGCTAAGACTAAAATTTCCCAAATCTTAGCCCCATGCTTTCCTGTCTCATTCATTGTCATTAGTCCTCTTGCCTACTGCCATAAATGCAGGTGACCATGGGCTCAACAAAATTTTATGAAAAAAATAACCCTTACCTAATATCAACTAGTAAGCACCTCTCTACAAGAATAGGAATCTTCAATATCTAAAAGAATCAATACTGAATGATTAGAAGAAAATAATGGAAAATGAAGTAACTGAATTCAGGTCAACACTTACTTTTCTAATCAACATTTTATTTCAAATATGCCTTGAGTGTATGCTCGGCATACAAATAACAACTGTGTTTATAATGACAATAACTACCACTTATTGGCCATAATTTTTATACATTACCTTATTTGACCCTTAAAATAATCTAATAAGTAAATATCCTCCGTCCCAGAGGCATAGAATGCTAGCTGCCTACCTCAATATCCATTCTGCCTTTCCCTTTAGAAATACAAACTTGAGTTCCAACTGGATATATTTTTGTGATTCAAGGGTCAACTATATATGTAACATAAATCTATTGCATTTTTCTCCCGGGAGCACAGGAAGAGCACAGGAAGAATACATTTCCCAGGTTCCCTTGCTGTTAGATTGAGGCCATATGGCTGAATTCTGGCCGATGGGGTACGTGTAAAAGTGATATATCTGTAACTTTTAGGCCAGGCAATAAAATCTCCTGCATTATCTTCCATGCTTGCTCTTCCATTTGGAAGTGATAATCCATGCTTAGGATGGGCTTATCACAGGATAGAAGGGCACTGAGCTCCTGAAGGACTGTGGGGTACAGGAACCCCTGCCATGCCCTACAGACCCACATTTGACCAACATAATAGAGAAATAAACCTTAGGATGTTAGGCCACTGGGATTGTGGAGTTGTTACTGCAGCTGGTGTTGCTGATCCTTATTAAGTGAACTTCATTCAGCTAGTGAGTAGAGAAGCTGGAATTTGGTTTCTGAGGTTGTTTGAGTCTAAAGCCTATGCTTTGGTCCCTGCCTTGGAGGAGTTCATAATGTGTCATGAGAAGATGAATGGGTACATCATTAGGTTCAATGAAGTGTGGGAATTCCATAACAGAATTCTACATAGTATACAATGCAGCATAGAAGAGGTAATGGTCATTCTGAAGGTTTGAGGAAGTCTCAGCCAGGAGGTGAAAAAGGTAACATTATACCAGGTATTTTAAGGACACAAAGAAGCTTAGGGCAAAGCCTCTGCCTTCCATACCTTACAGCCAGGTTGTGGAAGCAGGACAACTGAAAATGAAGCAAAAGCCACAGTGAGAGGCAGTGCCCTGTGTGGTTAAGAGATGGACTAAGTGACAAGATACTGAGAGCATCTCAAGAGATAAGATGCAAGTTGAGTGAAATCTGGAGTGCACATGGAAGGCTTCAGGGAGGAGACTAACTCCATAACAGACCTGGTAGGACAGACGGGATTTGAGTTGGTACAAGGAAGATACAGGAAACATTTCATGGGAAAGAAACAGAAAGAGAAAAGGCAAAGGTGTAATTTTTCATTTAACAAAGACAGGTTAAGCCCGTACGGTGTGGCAGGAGTTTGCCTGAAACTTGAAAAGTTAAGTCAGATGAACTTCCTGTCCTCAAGCAGTCCATGGTCTGGAGGAGATGAGAATGTCTATTGCTCAATAGTCACCACAGCATGAAAAGTGCTCTCAGAGGCATGTGCAAAGTACAGGGGGCATAGAAGGGATAGAGGAAGACCAGCAAGGACTTAGGTGAAGATTCCGCCAGCGGGGCAGGACGATTTCATGGGGTCCTAAAGGAAGAGTTGTAATTGTCTAGGCTGACAAGGTGCAGGCAGGGAAAACCATTCCAAGCACAGGAAACAGCCACTGCAAAGGGTGCAAGAAAGGCTATACTACGTCCATGGATGGTAAGACAACTAATGTGGTTACAGTGGAGGTTCATGCTGGTATGCAGCCATAGCAGCCAAGACTGGCTAAATAAGCAGAAGTAATTAGGAAGATTTTTAAAGTCCAGGAAGGAGAGTTTACCCGAAGTGCAATAATCAAGAACCGCCCACAGCACAGAGATATACAGAGTCCTTTAGACTCTGTATATGCAACAACATAGATAAATCTCACCATTTCGAAAAGTGAAAGAAGCCAGACTCAAAGGTCTACATACTCTGCGCTTCCATTTATGTGATATTCTGGAAGTGGCAAAACTGTTAGAATAAGGTGTCAGGTGTTTCTAAGATAGCAGAAAAGGATTCACTACGCAGAGGTCAGAGATGACTGTCTGGGATGACAGAAATATTCTACATCTCGATGGTGGTGATGGTTGCAGAGTTGTCTATGCTGTTAACATTCATGGAACTGTCCACCTAATAAAGTGGATTTCATTCTTGGTAAATCATAACCTAATGACTTTGACTTAAGAAAAAAAAACACAACTATTACATTCAGAATGGACAAACAACAAGGTCCTACTGTATAGCACAGGGAACTATATCCAGTCTCCTGGGGTAAACCAAAATGGAAAAGAATATGAAAAAAAGAATGTCTCTATGTGTAAAACTGAGTCGCTTTGCTGTAGAGCAGAGATTGCCACAACGTTGTAAATCAACTATATTGCAATTAAAACAAAAAGAAAAGATAAAGAAAAACACAAAAAAGCAAACCATCAGTGTAGAGAGGCACCCGTGTCCTTAAGGAGCTTGCAGCCCTGTCTCTGGACATGCTGTCCAAGCCTCTTCCCAAGTGACCACTGGCTGACCCTCCTTCCACGTGGCCTTGAATGAAGTGTAGTAGAGATCTTGAAGCAGGCTTTCTAGACCATGGAGAAACACCGCAGGGGAGCTTCAGAATTTCTAGATGGAAGGGACTAGGTATGGCAAACTGAATGGAAGAGGGGTCTGGGGATTTATGCTGATGTTGCAGATCATAACAAGCCCATTGTTCTTATTCAGGTTGCCTAACACAGACCAAAAAAAAAAAAAGAACCCTAGCAAAACCTCCTGAGGAAGCTTTATTCACACTTTACATCTGATTAAGAAATTGTCCATGCCAGGGAGGGGTAAATTAGGAGTTTGGGACTAACATATACACGCTACTATATATAAAATAGGTAACCAACAAGGACCTACTGCACAGCACAGGGAACTTTACCCAATATTTTGTAATAACCTATAAGGGAAAAGAATATAAAAAAAGATATACATGTATGTATAACTGAATCACTTTGCTATACACCTGAAATTAACACAACATTGTAAATCAACTGTACTTCAGTAAAAATAAAATTTTAAAAAAAGAATATGAAGAAAAGAAAGTGTTAGAAAAAAATGAGATATTACCCTCAAGGTATTTTGCTTCTCTACCAATCTCAGTTTCTCACATGAAAGGTGAGCATCTACCTAGTATCCCAAATGTGTGTTTTAGTGACTGCTAGAACAATCTAGCAGCTATAGTTAAGATTAAATGTCCCTCCTCTGAAGTATCAAATGTTTAAATATGATTATCGAAGGTTTAATAGTAAAATTCCAATGTTAAGTTTTGAAAAAAAGAAAAAGAAATTATCTGTGCCCAATTAGATTGTCTAAAAATTTGCAGTGGCCTGAGGAGGGTTAACTACCCCATGGCTCCCTCACTGCAAGTCAGCTTCTGCTGCATTCACCTAAAGAAGTAATGTACTGCCTTTACCTGAAAAAGCAAGGATCTAACCTCGGCTCCCCTCCTCATACAAACTCCTCAAGGAAGAAAATCTCTTGGGCAGAGGGACCTCAGAGAGGAACAGCTCCAGGAACCATGGATTATTCAAATGCTGAAGTGCTGACCCAGACCTTAAAGGGGCTCTCAGGGGGGTTGCCTCTAACACAACCCACGCTGCTAGTGGGTTTCTCAGAAAATATCCCCTTTCCTCCTAAGACATCTGAGGGAAATACTTTATAAACTGAAGTATGTTTTCCTGGAGGGCCCCATTTCTTCAACTCATTTGATTATCCATGAGGTTTTTAAGCCCCATAGTTTAAAGGGGTTTCACTAGAATGCATTTTTTAATCAAAAGCCTATGAAATCCCAAAGGACCCCCAACTGCTTTACCTGGGTAGCACACCATGAGCAACTGGAATTAAAATGGGACCAGAGAAGATAACCTATGCAAAGGTAAAGCCAGCTGAAAGGTAAAAACAAAAGGAAACAAATCAGCCACACCTCAGAACATTCACAGCTCTAGGAAAACATCAATTAAAAGTATTAGTTATGGGCTTCCCTGGTGGCGCAGTGGTTGAGAGTCCTCCTGCCGATGTGGGGGACACGGGTTCGTGCCCCGGTCCGGGAGGATTCCGCGTGCCGCGGGGCGGCTGGGCCCGTGAGCCATGGCTGCTGAGCCTGCGCGTCCGGAGCCTGTGCTCCGCAACGGGAGAGGCTGCAACAGTGAGAGGCCCACGTACCAAAAAATAAAAAAAATTTTTAAAATTTAAAACATAAAAAAGTATTAGTTACAAATAATTCCTGAGGAACTCACACCTAAATCCCCCACCGTGTCTCTCTTACTATTTACCTAGGTGTTTTAATTTGCACCTAATGCCAAATGCCTTTCTTCCTAGTTTTGGTTTCCCATTTGCTTTATTCCTCTCCAGGTAGAATGATGACTGGCTGTTTTAAAACATATGACTATTTTGACAACTTAGAATAAAATAAGTGAGTTACCTCTTTATCGCTAAGGAACCCTATAATTTGGTAATTCAGCACTCAGCTTCCTTCCATGAGAATTCAGCTTAGCTGAGCATCAACCATGTCTCAGACATTGAGCTAGGCACTGTGGCTAGAAATGCGGATAGAGATACAGTCCTGTTTTAAGGAACTGGAGGTCCTGAAGAGTATGCGGACATGCAAACAAATTGTTATACTTTGTGATAAGTGATACTGCGAAGGTACAGTACACAGGGGAGGAAATGAGTACCTCTGCATCATTGAAGCTGACTACTAAGCCCACCCTTTTAAGGATGAACAGTAATTCCACAAGTCAACAACGGTGGAAGGGCATTCCAGACAGGGGAAATAGCACGTGGGAAGGATGAGTTGTTGACAGCATGATGCATTTCAAGGACCACATGAACTTAGATACTGCAGGACCATCAAGTGCAAGGTAGAAGAGGAATACGAGAAAAGCAAGCAGGGGCTGGATCACAAAGAACTTTGTCTGCCGTGCCAAGGAGTTTAGACCTCACCAATAGGAAATGCGGCACCGGGCAAAGGTTCCAAACAGAGGGCAGACACAATCATATTTCTATTGTAGAAAGATTACTTTGCCAGCAAAAGGAACATCAGAGCCTGAGCAGGCAGAGGCAGATTCATTGGAGAGATGCCACGGACACCCAACAGTGGGAGTGGTGATGTGGGGTAAGGAAAAGCAGAAGTTAGGACAGGTCCCAAGTTTCTAAGTCGGGAGGCTAGGTGGTTGATGGTGCCACCCAAAGAGATGGAGAATATGGAAGAGAGACGAGGTCTGAGAGGTAAAGGGTGGAGGTGGGAAGATGATGGCTCATTTTGGGAGAAATCAAGTTTTCGATCTCGGTGGAGATATCTGGGAAGTGATGATTAAAAAACGTAGAGTGAAAAAGAAAAAATCACCTGAGGAGAAGGTGAGAAGAGCAGATGAAGAAGGCAGACCCTGGAGAACGTACCAGAATACTGAAGGCAAGCAGAAGAAGCAAGCCCAGGCAAAGGCGCTAAGAACAATAGCAACGGGTCCAAACTAGAGATTTTCAGACTCTCATTATCTGACTGTGGAGCCCTTTTCTCAAACAAAATCTCAGCTGAGTCTCAGAATATAAAACAGAAGTAGAGTCGGTTACCAGAAGGAAGCCCACTAACCCTTTAGCCCACGGAGTAGAGCCTGAAAAGTACAGAGCTGAATGATGCCATGGCAAGCAGGGAGCACAAACACCCCTTCTCAACAGCAGTAGGTCTGAAGAACAGACTTCCCCCTAAAAGTGAGTTAAGAAAATGAAACCTACAAGCTAGTTATGGCATTACCCCAAAAAAATGCAAGACAAATCTGGGTTTATTGCATGTGTGACAAGTATGAACATAGAGCAAAGATTGGTAGCATGAGAGGACCACCTCCTCTTTGTCCCATTGAAGAAACAGAGGTCTAGAGCTAGGTAGCTGATTGGTTTGCCAAACTAGTTGTCCTAGGTCACAATCTAGACAGTGGCTGAGTGAGGACTAAGTTTCTAGTTCAGGGTTCTTATTACTGTATTCACTCCATTCCACCTTTGCTAGAACTCAATCTGGAACTGAAACCCAAGCCTAAAGTAGAATTGGCAATTCCATTATAATTCTCAGCTTTGACTCCAGTCACAGGTGCTGGGCTCTCCAGAAGAGCTCACTAAATACTTCCTGCTTGAATGGCGGAGCTCATGTAGAAAGAACTTTGGGAACCTGGGTTGCTCTTCTGAGGTCAGAGAGCCTTTGGACCAGAAAGAGTACTTCCATTTATTCAGCATTAACCACCTAGAACAGTTCCTTAAACCGAGGTCGATGGTGCTGGAGAAGTGTTAAGACTGCCACCTGACAGATGGCAAAGCCATCTAGGAAAAGATTGTACACGGTCCTCACAATAGCACCATGGAATGCTAACCTTCCCTACCTTCAATGACATCAAGACAATCTCATGAGAGGACCAGCTATGGGACTGGAGTGGCAGCTAGATCTCCAAGCAAGTGGAGGTGGCAGGAACATGGCTGGAAATGGAGGTCCAGAACATGTCACCCCTGTGGCTTCTCACCGCTAAAATATCCTAGTAGGAGTTGGCCATAATCTACAAACTCTCGGAAATAGGAGGCAAGACTGAAAGGTTTATTATCCACCAACCTCAAGGGTCGGTCTGAGACAGATACTGGAAGAGGAAGGAGGGGCAGGCAAGCAATTTGCCTTTAAATTTATCTTGCTCTTCTGGAGGGGATTAACTTTTGGCTTGCTGCAGCACAATGCTCCTCTAGGTTTACTGCTGGCAAAGCTAGTGACTTACTGCTTGCTGCAGCTTCACCACCCTGAAGAGCTCCCCCCCCCCGCCTGCCCCTCCCTGCAGGTATGTGTGTTTCTCTTTTATACCACCAGAGTGAAGATGAGGAGTTTCAGGCTTGGTCTGACACAGACTCTCCCACTTGAATTACTAGAGTCTCGTCACAGACTGGAGGGTAACAAGAAAGGATAAGTACATAACAGTTTTCCATCCAAAGAAATCCAAGTCTCTATCTTGTCCAGAGGCGGTATCAGAGGTAATTTAAGTAGGCAGGGTAAAAATATACAAAACGCAATCTGGCTTGGGAGAAAGAAGTTCCACTCTCAATGTTCCCAAGTATTATATTTGGATTTTGAGGATCAAATATAAAACAGAGGCTAGCCAAAGATTGCTTAACTTCTAAAAGTCCCGGCAAGTAACCCAAATGAGTTGATGTCCTTCTAATGCTGTTCTGGAATTCTGTTAGGGGAACAGAATGTCCCACAAGATTCCAGGAATCTCTACATCTGCAACACAAGTACAAATAATTTTCTCAGTATTTTAGCCTTTATTCAGTAGGAGTCGGTTTGTGGGGGTGGAGTCTATAGAAATTGCTTACTGCTGGCTTTTAAAAATGAAGTCAGACTGAAAAGCAAAGGAGAATCTCTAAACCCACCATGGGAACAGGTCTCAGTGAGGGCAGTGTGGGGCTTAGGTTTGGGGGATGGTCCTCCAAGTAGCCCTTTGGGAGAAACCAAATGAGAGAAAAAGATCAAAACACAACTTGAGCCCAGGGTTACAAATTACAGTATTCAGCATGGTAACATACAGAAACAACTATCAGTAACTAGGGCGTGGATGTGGGTTAATCTTGGAGTGTTAGGAAAAATCAGACAGACAGACGGTGGAGGCGGCCACGACATTTGGGCTCTCTGCCTTCTGAGGCTTCTTTACCCAGTTGCCAGTTCTTGGGAGCACATAATAGCAAGAGTACCTGTGGGCTGGACTACATGCCTCAACCAGACCGAGCCTCAGGCAGTGCTTCCAGACTTGGCCTTAACAAGGAGGCTAAAGGGAAAGGAATGTGATCCATACTGACAGAATCCAGCCTCTCTACCTGCCTGCTTCATCCTTGGAGCCACTCACTAAGGTTCTACTCCAGCTCACAGAGGCTGTGGAATAATAGCTAATCATACTAGCCACCATCTACTGGGCACCATGCAGGTGCTTTACATGTGTACATTCTCCAATTCTTCAATTTAGTCTTCTCTACAATCTTATTACAAGGCTATTACTTTCAACTCCATTTTACGGTTGAGAAAACAGAGGCTTATAAGGGTCAAATAACTCTCCTAGAGTTTAGACAATCTTCAAAGCCAGGTTGGTCTAGCTCCATACCTGTGCTCTCTCCTCTCTAGAAGGTATGGGAACAGAGTAGCTAGTCTAGGACACATCCCCAATGAACCATGTTTCCAATGTTCCTCTGGGGGACACCTATCAGTTCACTTTACTTAGTTCACCCTTCTTGCCTTTCTAATCACCACCCCACTGATCCATAAGAAAGCTAATAGGAGAAGCTTTTGATAGTGAGGCAGGCACTAAGGGTGGACCACAGAGGATCCAGGTACTTCTTTCTGTTGAACACACGCTCCTGAATGTTGAGTCCTAATCCAGTAAGTCCTGCATAATGAAAGGAGTACAATTTACCCAAAGGAAAAGAGAGGAATCTGTCTAATGACCAACCTAGAAAAAAAATGTGCAGAAAATGGTTACTCAAAGAAACCAGGCAGAGAAAACTACAGGGGATAGAGGGGAAGGCAAAATGTGTCTTTTTAAAATGTTTCTGTGATTTTAGTGATTATCCAACTTGATGTAATATTGTTAATCAAACTTCATAAAAATGAGAAACTCATTTTATCCCATATACTAACTTTTCCATCCTAGTTAGTGATTTCTTTAGATATTATTATAGTTAGTTGTGTATGAGTCTGTCTGCCTGAGGGCAAGTCTGGCTTTTCAAATCTGGTTCCCCTGGACCAATGGCCAGCCCTGGGCTTCAAGCAGAGTTGATCTCTAACACATATATGTTTGATTTATGAACAAATGGATGAACGAAGGAATAACTGATTGGATTTTATTTGTAGTGGCCAGGTTTAAATATTTTTAATATAAAACAAATTATTTTTCTTTCCTTTAAAGGGAAGCAGCTGCCTGTGAAACCCTGCTGTTGGCTAATTTCAGCATTTCCAGCGTGGGTAGAAGCACTTTGGCTTTGGCTGATCTGGGCTGCAGCGTCACTGTGGCTCTCTCGCCTTCTCTGGATGACCACTGCCTATCACTCGCTGTCCACTTCTCCCTTCTACAGAGAAGAGGGAATAGTCAATCACTACCACTGTCTTCCCCAGCCCACTTCATCACACCCTGCTCCTTACATGGCCACAAGAAAACCTCATTTTCTTAGACACATGTTAGATACCCCCCACCACATACACACCTGTGAAGTTCTCCTATGGGATGGTAAAATATGAAACAATTGGGACCAGGGGCACAGAGGTACCCAAATCCATCCTCAATTAAAAAAGAAAAAAATACTACAGAGGCAGCTGTAGAAAACACCAACACACCCACACTCAGTGCCATCTTCTCTCCCTACCACACTCCATGGCAGACGACGTGGGAGTGGGCTGCCTCTTATCCCTGCATGCTGGTTTCTCCAAAAGAAGGAAAAGCCAGGGTCTGAGTCCAGGAGAGAAGAGAACAGATAAAAGGTCAGGTGGGTTCCCTGGAGGCACAGAACTGTGAACACTGATGAGCGCTCCAACTCATCCCTGCTCTCAACCTATTACCCCTGGAGTCCTGCTGTGGATAGATGTCCTGGTGGTGAAGGACCTTGCCAAAATGCACGTTCTACTAACCCATGCACACTTACTTAACGACTCATTGATTTGGAAGGCAACAGAGCATAGCTGTTAAGAACATGGACCAGGCTGCCTGGGTTCAAATCTTGACTCAAACACATACTAGCTGTAATCTTGGCTTATCACTTCTGTTTCTTTATCTGCAAAATGGGGATGATGATGTTAATGATGGTACCTACATTACAAGATGGTTATGAAGATTCATGGAGCAGGTAGGTATAAAGATTTTACTTTGCCATGTTGAAACTACTTTATTCTGTGAGACTAAGGGCTATCAAAAAACTCATAAGATTCATCTTCAAGAAACTTAAATCCTTCAAAGAAAAATGAGATATGCGCATTCACATCTAAAACCCTGGGTCCAGCGACTTCCCTGGTGGTCCAGTGGTTAAGACTCCATGCTCCCAGTGCAGGAGGCCCAGGTTGGATCCCTGGTCAGGGAACTAGATCCCTCATTCCGCAACTAAAAGATCTTGCATGACGCAAGGAAGATCCTACACACAGCAACGAAGATACCACATGCTGCAACTTAGCCCTGGCGCAGCCAAATAAATAAATAAATATTAAAACAAACAAACAAAAAAACCCTAATCCTTAAGGGCCATACTTTAAAAAATAATAATAAAATAAAATAAATAAATAAAACCCTGGGTCCAAAGTGATAAGTACTATATGAAAGGTACAAGGAAGTATTATGGGAGTTCTGAGAAGTTATTTCTTCCGAAGTGGTGGAGGAGAAATTGAGAAAACTTTGGAGAAGGGGGCAATGGAACTGAGTCTTAATAAATGATAGGAATTGTAGATGCAGATATGGAAAATATGGGCATTCAACAAGAAGAAACTGTAGGATCAAAGATAGAGAGGTAGAAGAATCTGAGGTATGTGTGGAGGAGAGAAAATAGTTTGGTTGGTTAAGGCAGGCAATTACCAATGCTTCAGACTCCACCCTGTCCTTCTAGGTTCTGATTTAATTGATCTCTGTTCAGGTCTGAGCATTAGCAAGGCAGTGGCTACGATGGCTGAAAACCAGGGCTGACTAGTCAGGTAACTCAGGATTCAGAAGTGAAAGGCTTTGTGGCCTGGGTGGGACTTCCCAGGTGTCTCCCCAGGCTCAGGCTTAACTACCGAAGACCAAGAGGGCCATTAAGTGAGACTCAGAAAAAGATGGAAGAAACAGAGAACAAGGAATTGTGGGAGGGCTTTCTGGTCTTCCTTGACATCACATGATAGATTCATCATTCATACTTTGATGAGAACAATTTGTATGGAATTTTATCCCATCTGTAGATAATGAGGACCATAGGTTTGGTGCCTATATTCTAAGTAACATTCCTTTTCTTGGTCCTTTTTTTTCAAAAACTTTTTTTTTTTTTAATTTTAATTTATTTATTTTTTGGCCATGCCACACAGCGTGCAGGATCTTAGTTCTCCAACCAGGGATCAAAGCTGCGCCCCCTGCAGTGGAAGTGTGGAGTCTTAACCACTGGACCACCTGGGAAGTCCCTCCTTTTCTTGGTTCTACACCTCCCAGTCAGCTTCCTCTCCATCTCAGTTCTTCGCCTTCTGATTCCTCAATCACTCTTCACAAATTTCACAAACGGTCCCCTGAGTGCAGACAGCTAGGCTTTGTTGGACACATCCTCACTTAAGTGCTCCAATGCCTTCATCCATCTGTAGGCAGCTGACATGTCCCTTCTCTGCCTCAGCCTTTTCACACCAGAGTTTCATTTTCTTAGTCAGCCTCCTGTCCCTTGGACCATTCCTATGCTCGCACTGTGTATCTTCTCCAGCTCCATCTTCTCTTTCTGGAGATGTGAGGACCTGAAGTAACATGCCACTATCCCAGCTATGGATTCCATGTAGTTCCACATAAAAGCCCCGCTCCATCAAATAAAGGGCTGCTCCCATCTCACTAAAACCCACCTCCTATCTGGGATCTGATTAAACCTCTGGATACATGAGCTTTCCTTCGCATTTTATTTAACATAAATGTATATGTATGTATATATACACACATATGTATAATAATTTGTTCCAGATTAAAGCTAAGTACCTATTACCCTCCAAATGCAAAGTCTGACTCTTTCAGTTTAAAGACGCTTATTGTGAACCAAGTAGAAGGACGTCCTATCTTCAAGACACAAGAGTCTTCCTTTGGTTTCATTTTCCTTGGTCCTCATCTATCTGAACGCTGCTTAGCAAATGAAGTTCTGCAGAAGAGAAGGAGCTTGGATGGCATCACTGACATCCTCAAAGAACAGAGGAACATTTTTAGCACAAGCACCGTCACACACATTTTCTACCGCTTCCATGAAATGACATGCACTGTACGAAAATGACACCTGCCATCTATTCTCCAGTACATCACAAAATGCAGTGATTTTACACATAAATCTTCAACAGAGGAGGAACAATGAGACACGAGCTCAGTGTTCCTTTGTTTCCAGTCAGTCCTGGGCATGGTAGGCACAGAGCAAGGTCAGGAACACGCCTGTTCCTGCAGCCTTACTGCAAAAGGAGACCGGGAACCACAAACCCTGCCTACACCCACTCAAGCCCTCTGCTTTTAAACTATTCTTTTTTCCCTCATTTCAAAATTATCTAAAGACCAATTGGTTCCAGGCAGCTCTTTCTGTATATTAATTTTTAATTGGAGAAATAGCAATTAGATGGCTGCATTGATTGCCAGTTCCCATAATCTTTTTTAATTTGAGATAACAATCATTCAAAAAATGAGTCTGTCCCTACAATATCTATTCTTAATGGCAATAATAACTGAAGTTATATACAAAACCAGCAGAGCAGTCCACAGGGAAGGGGTCTAAATTATACATGGAATATTCTGCACCTTGTCAGTTACAACAAAAACCTTACCACAGGTGCCCTATGAAAATGGTCAATTTCATATGTTGTTTTTATTAATACCATTTTTGAAACAACCAGAGCAACTCTGAAGAGAAGATTTTCATGGTATGAGGCCTACTTTTCCATACTCAAGAAACTTAAGACATGTAGATAATAAAAATTTTTACTCAGTTCCTTGCTGTGGACCCTGGGCAGAGGAAGATTAAGAGGGAGAAAGAGAAATTAGAGAGGAATAGACATCCTGCTTGGGAGGAACTCCCAAGCTATCCCCAAATACTCCTAGCAGGCAGGAGTGTGGAGGGCTCCAAGGGAGTCTGCAATAAATAATCCTCCTTTCCTAACCAGGTTCTGAGCAATCTGAGAAACAGAAGAGTTGAGATAGAGGCCAAGTATCACCTTTATTACTCACAGGAGCTAAGCAAAAGAATATAGCTTAGGTGAGAGTCCGTCCAGTGGACCAGACCACTGAACCCCTGAGCCAGGAAGGCTTATTACCCCCCCCCCAGTCACAATGTGGCAGCCACCCAGGAAAAAAAAGCATATGGAGGAGTCTAGGACCCCAACTGCTCTCTAAAAAAGGAGGGGGGCACTTGCAAGAGAAAGAACAAAGGTACCGCCAGCTGAGCATGCTTAGTTACTCTTTCCACATTTACCAATCAGAGGGCCATGCCCCCTCCCCAGGGTGTGAGAAAACAAAGGCCGGGAGTATGTATTAAGGAAAATCACTTCTCATGGAAACCAAGATTGAGAAAATGGATTTTCCTCTAAAATCAAAAGAGGGAATTGGGATCCAGAAGAGGTAACCGGAAGTGACTTGCTTCCACCCAAAATGACTTTTTTGAAGGGTTCTCTCATAATTTTATCTTAAAATTGTATAAGATTTGTCTTCTGTTCCATAAAATTTCATAGAAAAGGTTTGGGTCAGACCACCTGAGAAACTTTATAGTGGTCATTTGGAGAACTCTTTGAAATTGAGCAGATGTGAGTTTGAATTCTACCCTTCTAGTTTGAATAAGTTCTGTATCTTAATTTCCTCATCTGAAAAATAAGGATAATGACTGGCCTACCTTAGAGGGACATAAGAAAATGATTAGAAAAGTTAGGTCAGAGAAAATGCTCTGGAATGTACTAAGAACTTGATAAATGTTATGTGAATTTATGTCTAATTATATTCCACAAAAATGTCTGTGTTTATGCTATGAGTCTCAGGCTCCTGGGCACCCACTGAGAAGCCTGGGGTTCACATCCTCCAGCAAGAGCAGCTTTGTTTATGTGCCTCAGCTGATCATTCCTTCTCTGCCTTCCGAATCTCAAACCCCTCTCCTCCAGCCCATACCTCAGGCAGTGTGTACTAAAAGCCTGTGATGAAAAGTGTTCAAGTGAAGATGGAAAGGAGGAGAGAGATGCAAAGATGACCCCTCAAGAACTTCTAATCCAGCAAGAGTAAAGAAAAAAAAAAAAAAACCTATTATTCACAAGTGAGGTACAGTGTGGAAATAGTACAGATAAAAATTTATGGTAACCTGGAATGGGAATGGGGTTTAAATCTTCCCTCCCCACCCTGCTGTGATCCCTCAGGAGTTTGTCTCAATGTGCTCACCGGAGACATCTTAAAAGGGAGTTACCACCTCTGACCAGAACTTATAAAATTAAGAGGACGCCAGTATGAGCAGATATGTTCACCAGAACTCATCTGAGAATGAGCTAGCTGCCATGACTCTTGAAAGGCATAATATGCAGAAAAATGATATACAGTTTATTAGGATAACTGCCTCAGAAACACATTACCCACAGGAAGTGATAAAATCTAAGATACATATAACTTAAATAATGTGATGGATAAATTCATGGATAATAATAGCTAATATTTATTACAGTTACTACAGTACTGAGGACTTGGCTTGCATTATCTCACTAAAAAATGACAGATTCCCATAAAGCATGGTTCCAAAGGAGCATGGCCTAGGTGGAGTTCCCTGGGAAACAGACTCGGAGGCCGAGGTTTGTGGGCAGGAGATTGACAGGGGAGAGCTCGCAGAAACACCACCTGTGAGGAGTGAGGGAAGCAGGACTCAGCGAGGAAGCAGTGCCAACACAGTACAGTCACAGAAGTCTCGGGTGATCCCACAGGGAGCTCTGAAGCTGAGATGGCCCTTCAGGGACATCCCCAATGGAGGCAAGGGGGCCAGGACTTATACCCCTGCAATGACCAGTTATTGGCTACAGGCTGCTCCTGGGGAGGGGATGTGGCTGGAGAGAGGCAGCACCCTTCAGCTGAAGGCAATGCACAGGGAGAGACACACTGTGAGCGGTCAGCAGACAGTGCTCCTGGTAGCTGGGGGAAGGAGTCTTGCAGGCCTCAAGTGGGGATGCAGAGGCACACCACAGTATTCACTCCAGGAGGGAGGAACAAGATGAAGCTCAATTTATTTAGCGTTACATTGATCCCAGGCACTGTGCAGGGCACTTTCCTTATTGTCTTTAATCCTGTTGTGTAGGCATCAGTGACTTATTCCAACCTCCAGAGAAATTTCAAGTTCCCCTCCTTCCTCTAAACTAGTGGTTCTCAACTGGGGGGTGGTTTTGCTCTCCAGGGGACATTCCCAGAGCAGTGTCTAGAGACATTTTTATTTGTCACAACTGGGAGTGGGGTACTACTGGCATAGGTAGAGGCTAGAGATGCTGCAAAACATCCTACAATGCACAGAACAGCTTCCACAACAAAGAATTTCCAGCCCAAATGTCCACAGTGCTGTGGGTGAGAAACTCTGCTGTAATCATTAGGAAGGAGAACATACAGAAGGGGCCACAGTAATCTGGGAAAGAGTCTTCAATCACATGGCTCATTCACTTGGCTTTTTCCTCTCCTGGTTCTTCTGGCATCTCTAGGCCTCTTGAATTTTCTGAATGGAAGGCCTTGATCCATGTGATGTGTACCACAAGGTGGGCCTGGGTCCGCTTCCCCTTTGCCACTCCTCCAGCCTGGCAGGACCAGGTGGGTTTCATGAGAGGGGTCTGGGGTTAAGGACAGAGGATAGGCCAGTGTTACTCTAGCCTGTGGGGGAGAAGATGCTCCATTCCTTTGCTTTATCTTTGTGCTTCTTCTTGCCATCAGTGGGCTAAGATTCCAAATGCCCAGGTAAAGTGGGTGAGAGGGAAGGGGCTCAGGAGAATATACTTATTCTGGGTCTTAGGCCAGAGAAGCACAGCTGTTTAAGCTTTCAGCTCACCAGGGAAGAAGTCCACTTACACATAAATAATATGCATTTTCCTGGAATGCCCCCTCTGCAGATCTTCAACAAACTCTCCCAGTTGATGGGCCATTCTAGATCCCAACCACCTCTACTTTTTCCATCAGAAGAATAAGAATTGTCATTGATGTCACCATGTTACAGATGAAAAAAAACAGGACATAGAAAGGTTAGGCAACCTGTTCATGGCCACTCAGCTACTTAATGGCAGGGCTGAGATTTATAACCAGGTTTGTGTGGTTACAAAACACATGCTCATTGTTTGAGAACCATATGTACTCTTTGCAATTAATCAGATGGGACGTGCACGTCTTCCTATACGTCCCTTGATACCCTGAGACACAATCTGGGCTGGACCCAGTCTCTTAAGCTTTCTGCTCTTTTCTTATTTCTAAGCTTTCGATTTTCTTATTGCTGAGCTTTCTGATTTCTAAGGGAAGGCAAGGAATGAAAGACAGGCTGGGTGATTTATATAAAGTGATAATGTGAGCCCATCTCCTTGTAGCCATCATTTTAGTCTGCAATAAAAATGACTGGTCTGACACCCTCCAATTCCTGAATATCCAGAAGGCCTAACTGCTTGGACTCTTAGACATAAAGCTCTCTGTTAATAGACCCGTCAATTTCTTAAAGTGAGCAGTTTTTCATAACACTCCATAAAACAGGAGAAAAAAATAAAATTAAAAAAGAACATAGCACTTAACATGAAAATACGTGTATCATTTATTGAGCATGAGCTAAAAGCAGCAGAAAAAGAAACTGAAAGAGGAACAGTGGCTAGTGATGGAAAACAGAAGATTGCTTAGGAACAGGATTCTTTACCTACCAAACAGGGCCCCTATTTTTAGCAACTTAAAAATAACCCCCAAAACAGACATTCGTTAAGTATTAAACTTAAAAGTAAAAACCTTGGGCTTCCCTGGTGGTGCAGTGGTTGAGAGTCGGCCTGCCGATGCAGGGGACACAGGTTCGTGCCCCGGTCCGGGAGGATCCCACATGCCGCAGAGTGGCTGGGCCCGTGAGCCATGGCCGCTGAGCCTGTGCGTCTGGAGCCTGTGCTCCGCAACGGGAGGGGCCACAACAGTGAGAGGCCCGCGTGCCACACACACACACAAAAAAGTAAAAACCTTTATGTTTTTCTAATAACAATCTAGTATCCTTGTTATGATAGATTTACTAACCTCAATTTAGACTCTCAGAGATCAGATTCATGTCCCATAAAACACATAAGGAATACATTACCGAGCAAATTATAGTAATAGATGACATAAATACTTATGAACTATTAATTTTTCAGTTATAAACTATGTTCTTTTCTTGAGCCTTTTTTTAAAATAAATTTATTTATTATTTATTTTTTGCTGCGTTGGGTCTTCGTTGCTGCGCGCGGGCTTCCTCTAGTTGTGGCGAGCGGGGTCTACTCTTCGTTGTGGTGCATGGGCTTCTCATTGCGGTGGCTTCTCTTGTTGCGGAGCACAGGCTCTAAGTGCGCAGGCTTCAGTAGCTGTGGCACACGGGCTCAGCAGTTGTGGCTCGCGGGCTCTAGAGCGCAGGCTCAGTAGTTGTGGTGCATGGGCTTAGTTGCTCCGCAGCATGTGGGATCTTCCCAGACCAGGGCTCGAACCTGTGTCCCCTGCATTGGCAGGTGGATTCTTAACCACTGCGCCACCAGGGAAGTCCCTCTTGAGCCATTTTAATCCATGAAATTATTTAGAAGGTTACAGACACCAAGGAACAAACTGCTATACTGTGTTATGCAAATGTTTTTTCCAAATATGGAATTCATAAGAATAGAATACATCTAGTGATCAACATATAATTATAAAGAATATTTCAAGGCTTCATTAATGGCAGCTGTTCATGAGATATTTGGAAGTGTTCAATGATTTTTATTATTCCTCTATAAATGTAGCTAATTTATGAAGGTCATCCCCGTTTACATTGCTCTATTATCATTTGCCCCAAATTTTAAGCCTGTTCAAATATAATTCAGAGGATATGTTTGCCTATCAAGAAAAATCTGAGAATGCAGAAGCTAGCCTCAATACAACAGGTTTCTATCTTTTTTTAGAGATAGCGTAACATAATAAACAAGCACTGGCGTTCAAGTCAGTAGAGATGGGTTAGGGTCTCAACCCACCACGATCAAGCTTTTAACCTTGGGCTAGTCACTGAACCTCACCATGTCTGTTTCTTATATGGAAATGAATGTACTAATCTCTGACCTACCAACCTCTTAGGGTTGTTGTGAGGACACATGACATAGTCATATGAAAATACTTTGCACACTGAATGAAGGTAAATAGGGTATCAAAATGAGAAACAATTACATTTTTGGAGAACATTCTGTTGAGAAAGAAACAGTAATCAAATGCAAACATATTCACTTGCGGAGGCTAGATCTGACAAGCGTAAGGTAGAAGTGGGTTTGAGAATTCTTTATCCCCCTTCCTCAGGTGTGCAAACCATCTTGATTATTGATTTACTTCTTGCTTGATCCCTTGCTTTGTTCATCTCAAATATCAAGGGCTTCCAATACACCCCCTCTTCTGACCAATCCTTCCAATGAGAAGGTACATTGGTTCAACATACCTAGGGCTACCATAAGGTTATAAAAACATTTTGAATGCTGTAAAGCACTCCTGAAGTGGTATACAATAAAAACAGTAGTAAGAACAATATAATAAGTATCATTACTGACTCATAATAGTAGGGCATTCAGTTAAATTTGAAGTCTATATAAACAATGTTTTATTTTTCACCATAAGTATGCCCCAAATATTGCATGAAACATAATTATACTAAAAACTATTCATTGTTTACCTGACAATCAAATTTAACTGGGCATCCTGATTTTGCCTGGTTTGGTTTGGTTGGGGGGGCTAAATCTGGCAATTCTTTGAGAATTCTTTATCTCCCTTCCCCAAGCATGACAAACCACCTTCACTATTGAGAGTATTTACTTCTTGTTTTATCCCTTGCTTTGTTCATCTCAAATATTAAGGGCTTCCAGTACACCATCTCTTCTGACCACTCCTTTCAGGTATCCCAGCACCTGCACTACCATAAACCATTAGAACATTATTATTCTCCAGTACACAGCTGACTCTTGAACAACACGGGTTTGAACTGCATGGGTCCACTTATACAAGGATTTTTTTCAATAGTGAATACTACAGTACTCCATGATCAGAGGTTGGTTAAATCCATAGATGCAGAACTTCTGATAGGGAGAAACTGCAGATAGGAAGGGCTAACTGTAAAGTTATACTTGGATTTTAACTGCATGGAGGGGCAGTGCCCATAACTTCCAGGTTGTTCGAGGGTCAACTGTATTCATCTGTGCATTTTTCTTTCCAACCAAAAAGTGAATTAATTGAGGGAAGAGACATTCATTTTGATCACCCAGTGCCTGGTTCAATGCCTGGCACATAGCAGGTAATTAGAAAATGTTTTATGAATTGAAGATCACAGCTTTCTTCACATTCCATGCTCTCACCATGGGAAACCTTGCTCATGTCTGCTACTTAATTGATCAGCCACCAATGGACAAGTCAACAATGCATGTCTCTGTTCTGGCCTTCTCTAATGACCTCCAGATCCATGTTTTCCAACAAACTATGAGCTGTCTCCACCTATATTCCCATAAGCACCTCAAATGCAACCTGCCCAAGACTGACCACATCATATCCCCCTGAAAGCTGCTTCTCTCTTGGCACGGTATCCTGTAACCCAGGCTAGAAAACCAGAGTCCTTCTAGATTACTTCCTCTCCCTCACATCCCCCATCACCAAGCCCTTTTCATCAAGAAATTTTTGAGGAGCTTTTGAAAGGAAAGTTCTGATTCAGTTAGTATGGCCTGTGGCCAGGGAGTGGGTATTTTCTGAAAGTGCTCAATTTGATTCAATGGTATTTAGGGCCCAGTGTCCTGTAGAACACAGCAAAACACCTAGAAACAGTCTTTCTGTACAGGCCTACTAATTCAATAAAAAACATGGAAACAACCCCCATCTGTTTTGTACTAATAATTTTGAGAGCCTTATTAGCTTTTGACCTGAAACACTATTTTCATTTATGTATGGGAATTTTTAGTGGCCTTTGTATTCCTAGGTACTATTTGGGATAACTCCCCTACACAAAGTTCAAGAATGTACTGCTCATTTTATAATGAAAATTGTTACAAAACTTGTAATATAAAAATTCATGTTCTAAGTAGGCACTTACTTAGTATTCATTTTATTACAGGTCTTATCACCTAGACTCTGACAGCACCATCAATTAGAAATGAAAGGAATGAATAGAGAAAATAAATATTTTGGATTATTTAGAGTTATTCTCCTTCATACACACGCACACACATTAGGATAGTTCACCAGCTGGGGACTTACAGATGCCCAACTTACCTGAAATTCTTCTTGGAATATGCTTCAAGTCCAGAATATGCTTAAAACTCAGAGCTTAACTGTAAATACTCAAAAACACTCCCAATTTGCTACCTTCTAGAGAGCAAACCATTTACCTCCATCCTGCATCCTTGCATACAGAAATGGTAACTCTGAAAAATCTTACCATCAGTGAAAAAAATAATTTTTCTAAACTTTTTAAATAAATGGTTTGCCCAAGGGTAAGACCTTTTATACCATCTTAGCCGAGAGCAAATTTCCCTAGACAAATTGGCTGGCTGCTTCTTGAATTCTTCTCAGCTAAAATTGAGGCACTCCTATTATTGATATTAGCTGGCCATACTTTTTTTCCTTAAATCCACATATTTTGTTACACTGGAAGAAAATTAGATTGTATTAGGTTGTGTACACCACAGATCTTCAAAACATTCATCCTGTCAAAATAATTTCTTAATTAGTGGTACAACATACTTTTCTGAGACAGAACTTGTCAGAAAAACATCTTAAGTGGGGAGCTTAAGTGAATTCATTCTCAGGATTTTAATAAGACATTTTGCCTCCTATACGGAGGGGGAATAAAGTAAAATTGGCAATTCTTTGCTTCCTTGGAGACCCACTTCAGGAAAAATAAAAGTTTCAGCCACTTTTAAAAAATATTTATCTATCTATCTATCTATCTATTTATTTATGGCTTCGCTGGGTCTTCGTTGCTGCGCGCAGGCTTTCTCTAGTTGTGGACAGCAGGGGCTACTCTTCATTGCAGTGTGCTGGCTTCTCATTGCGGTGGCTTCTCTTGTTATGGAGCATGGGCTCTAGGTGTCCAGGCTTCAGTAGTTACGGCACACGGGCTCAGTAGTTGTAGCATGCGGGCTCAGTAGTTGTGGCTCGCGGGCTCTAGAGCGCAGGCTCAGTAGTTGTGGTGCACAGGCTTAGCTGCTCCGCGGCATGTGGGATCTTCCTGAACCAGGGCTCGCACCCATGTCCCCCGCATTGGCAGGCAGGTTCTTAACCACTGCGCCACCAGGGAAGTCCTCAGCTACTTTTATATAGAAATTCCTTACATTTTTGTTAAGAAAATTAAAAAATACATTAGGTTATTATAGGTTGAGTTGCTGATAAAACTTATAAAGTATTGAGAGAAAAACTAAACCTTCCTTCTCAAAAATAATATCCAACCATGAGTTTGTGTAAAATGAACTGATTACATACAAGGATCCAATTAAAGAACACACCATGCTGTACCTGAAACTGCTGTAAAATATTTTACCACTCAGTCGCTAAGTACTTTAAAGACATTTCTTTATTCACATCAAGCATAAATATATCAGTGTTTTAGGTTTAGAAAACAGAAGAATTGGACTTTCAACCTCGTTTTGCCACAGCATTTCTGGGTGATAATAAGAAAACCAGTTAACTTCTTCAAACTTCCTTTTATTCATCTGTAAAAGGGGCCCAGTACATGCATCCTACTGGATTCACAGGGTTATTATGAGGATAAATGTTGTCATGACTGGGGCCATGCTTTGAAAATAAAAGCAATGCCTATCAGCTGCCATCTAGGTGTCTACTCTGGGTCACGCACTACATTAGATGCTCCTCATAAATGGAGGACGAGCAAGAATTTCTTACCCACAGCTTTTAAGTGAGGAAATTGAGGCTCAAAGAGGTTAAGCGTCTTGCCCTGAATCAAACATATATGAAGCAGTAGAACTGAGATTGGAACTTGCATCCATGGGACCCATGCCTGCCACTGCCTCTTTCTGCCCTTCCTCACTCCCTTCTCCTCCTCTTCCCCTCAAAAGTTATGGTATGGGCTTTGGTGGAGGACAGAGAAAAGAGCTTAGGACTGAGCCCTTGGCTAGCACACAACAAGGGGTGATCATCATGTCTTGCTCCTGAAAAATTAGTCGCTTGGAGCATTCCCAAAGATCAGCACAAAGACCAGACTGGAGTGGGATTGGGGCTGGGCTACATGATCCTAATTCAAAGGAAGGTTGTAAAATGGGACCCTTGGGGTTCGGACTCGGGGTCTGCAAAAGTCCAGATGGCAGAGTGAAAAGCAGAGGCAGTTCATGCCCTCGTTACCATCCAGTGTGGGGACCACACAGTAACGATGTCCTGCTTGGCAGCGCCAGTGTTAACGAACATCTGCTTTGTGCAAGGAGCTCGGACACGCACCCCGAAGGATACCCAGAAGTGTAGGACATAGTTCCTGTCCTCACAGAGGGCAAAAGAGCAAAAATACACAAGTGAGAAGGAAAGTGGCAGTGCATGATCAAACTGTTCTAGAGAATAGTCAAGAAGCCATCACAAGGCAGTATGCAAAGAACTGCCATTTGTGTGCTATAGATAATAAAGTGCTCTGAGAAAGCACAGGGGGGGGAGGCCTTTCAGGCCAAAAGGGTCAGGAAATGCTTTAAGGAGGAAATCAAATTAAATCTTTATGACACTTCAGGTATTTTCACTTCCTCCCACCTAAAGCTGGGCATTTATTCTTCACTCCTTGTAGTATCTTCTAAAACAGACCTACTGGCCAGAGTTCCTTGTTCCCTGTGTAACGGAGCCATATGAGCACATCAGGGCCAGCATATCATTAATACCAACTTCGTTAAGGAACAGAGATCCAGACCACAAAGCATTAAGCAGGCCACTGGAGAACACATGGGAGCATGGAGAGAAGACTTCCTGGGTGGGAGAATACAGCATGTGCAAAAGCACAGAGGAAGATAATGTAACTTGCCATTAGGAGACGGAATGGGAGGTCATCTGGCAGGAAGAGGAGCTGTAGAGAGGACTGGTGGGTGGTGACACTGGACTGGTGAATTAGAAGCCCTTGAGGCCAGGCTAAGGAGTCAGAATTGGACTTCTCTGTGGGTCCAGTGGTTAAGACTCTGAGCTTCCACTGCAGGGGGCACGGGTTCAATCTCTGGTCGGGGAAGTAAGATCCCACATGCCATGTGTCCAAAAAAAAAAAGGTCAGAATTTCATCAAACGGGCAATGGGGTAACACTGAAGTTAGGAGTTCAGCATGGTCAGAGAGAACTTTGCAAATAAATTTAGGGAAAGTGTTCATTTGGTCCAGAAGACAGTAAAGGACAACAGCTTAGGTGAGAGATAATTAAGAATCTAGGCAATGGGTGTGATGGGTATGGCTAGAGAAGGGACTTGTGTAAATAACTGGATTTGATGAATGACTGGCTACAGGGGAAGTCTGAAGAGTAAGCAAGGCACTATTAATTCATTCAACAAGTATTAATTGACTACCCATGTGCTAGGCATTGTTCTCGATGTTTGGGGTTTGTTGATGAAAAAAAAAAGACATACAAAGATCCTTCTCTTCACAAGCCCAAAGTAGAGCAGAGACAGACAATTAACAATGGACATAATCATTAAGTATATATGCTAGAAATTGATTAGTGCCAAGCAGACTAAGAGGGGTTGGAAGTGCCAGGAGTAGGATAGGACACGTTTCACAGAGAAGGTGGCATTTGAGCAAAGATCTGAGGGTGAGGGAGACAGCCATGAAGATACCGTCAACCGGAGGGAAGAGGCAGTGCAAAGCGCCTAAGGTGGGAGAATTTCTGGCATGCTCAAGAAAAATCAAGGAGGCAGTACACCTGGAGCAGACAGAATGAGGAGGAGGGTAGGAAGGGATGAAGAAATGGGCGGTGGGAAGGGTGTGTATCACATAACAACTTACAGGCCATTGTAAGGACTTTGGCTTTTACTCTGAGTGAGATAGGGCTCCACTGTAGGGTTTTGAGCAGAGAAGTGACGCGATCTGATTTATGTTTTAAAAGGATCACTACAGCTGCTATATGGAGAAGGATCTGCAGGGGGCAAGTACAAAAGGAAAAGGACCAACTAGGAGACCTCGGCAGTAATTCAAGTGAGAGGGGATGGATGCTCACAGCAGAAAGGCAGCAGTGGAAGTAGTGACAAGTGGTAGAATTCTAGATACACTTCTTACAATAAGTCTAACAAGATATACCCTGAATTGGATTTAGGGTGTGAGAGAAAGAAAGGAGTGAATGATGGACATATTAAGAGTGAGGTATCTGGACCTCCAACTGGAAACTTCCAGAAGTCAGCTGGATAGAAATGTCTGTATTAGAGATACATTTGAGAATTACTGGCACTTATTTGGTCTTTAAAGCCATAAGACAGAATGAGGAAAGGAGTGAAGGTAAAGAGAAGAGGACCAACAGCTGAGTCTTGATATACCCCAACATGAGGCAAGAAATGAGGAGGAACCAGCAAAGAGGGCTGAAGTGGAGCAGTCAGTGAAATTGGAAACCAAGTGAAAAAAAATGTCAGAGGGGGTAATCAGCCGTGTCAAATGCATGGATAGGCCAAGCAAGGTGAGGGTTAAGAACTGACCACTGGCTTTATTAATCTGGAGTCATGGGTATGTATGGGTGCAGTTTTAGAGGGTTTAATCAGGAAGGCTAATGGAGCCTGTTTTAAGCAAAGGCAGGGCAATGTTAAGGAACTTGGTTTCAGACAATTTTCATTTCATGGTTTTTTCTTACGTAGGAAGTGAACTGAAATTCTCTACTTTGTCAGTTCCTGAGGGTTGACCAAAATGTTTGTCCAGACCAAACTGAGGCTCTCTCAAACAACTGGAACCCCATGAGGGAAGTTCTGAGTGATCCTACTGTCCCATCCCATAGCATTTAATTGTATTTACTGGTTCGTTCTTTGGTATCCAAAATAATGTTATACATTCTGTTCAAATATAATTCCATTCTCTGTAAACAATGACCCAACTTAGCCCCCAGATGAACTTGCTGGCAGTTAACAGATGCCTAAACTTCCCCCAGGTCCATAGTCAATTGCAGTCAAGTTGACATATCTATTCACAGCTGTCTGTGGCGTCACTTTACCATGAGACATCAGGTACCCATTCATTTCACAAATATTTATGTGGAACCCACTTGGGAGCAATCTATGTGCTAGGCCCTGGGGAAACAACCATGGACAAGGCACAGATGTGGTCTTCAGCAAATACAGTTGAGTGGAGGTAGTAGATTACAGTTAAAAAATTGATTCCCAGAGTTAAGATGGAGAACATTCAGAGACTAATGGGAGCACCTTGGGAGAGCAAGTACACACACAGAGGAGCAATTAAAGTGGCAAAGGCATAACCATTTTACAAACTCACATGACATATTTTACTTTCCCTCTTAGAAAGTGAATCTGAGTAAGTCTATACATTTAGAAACATTCAATGCAACTACATGGTTTGCAAATTTG
Organism: Monodon monoceros; assembly: GCF_005190385.1. Lineage (NCBI taxonomy): Eukaryota > Metazoa > Chordata > Mammalia > Artiodactyla > Monodontidae > Monodon > Monodon monoceros. Next base: position 64,816,522 of record NW_021703778.1, read on the forward strand.
CCCCCATAGATAGAGGGCAAGGAGAGACTGAAGGAAGAGGCAGATCACTCCAGGTTAGTAGATGGCAGTTTCAATAAGCAAGGGAACTTATGAAGCTTGTCTTGGGCAGCCACAGGATCTCCACACCTGCCCACCAGAATCTTAACCCAGAGGCCTTAACTGGGTTCAGTCACCTTTATAGTCCAGATGGTCACAACAGCAGCTTACTCTCTCAAGGCTGCATCCTTGGAACAGTTCCCACTTGGAACAGTGGGAATGTTCCACAACGTACATTCCAAGGACACGGAGGGGATAAGGAGCCTCCAACTGCCCAGGTCCAACTCACAGTCAACTGGCAGTTGTGCCCACCTGATGACCTCCTCCAACACTACTACTGACCACTTTGGCTTATGACTTCGTCAGTCATTGATTCACTCATTTACTGAGCATTCACTAAGTACCGAGACTCTACATGGCCAGACTGGTGCACTGGGAATACAAAGATGAGGAGAGTGGAATTCCCATCCTCAACCTCGTCATTTCTACTCCTCTTCACAGGCCCATCTTCATACCACTGGGAGTTTAGAGAGTTTCCATCTCTATATTCTCTCATAGCTGGCTACAGGGAGTAAAAAGGAAATAGACGAAGAACAACAATCTCCTCTTGCCACCTTCACTTATCAACATTCTACTCACCCATTTGATTTGACTCGCCAAATCAAATGCCACCTTCTTAATGAAGCCTTTCCTAACAATCCCAAGGTGACGTTTATCTGATGTAAGCCACAGCTCCTTATGTAGGGTTTCATACGGCCTTTAGTGCATGGACTCTAATAGTATACATTTGTATATCCCCAGTTAAATTCTAAGTTAATTGAGGTCAACTTTCTGATTTACCTTTACCTCTGGCAAAGACTTAATTCAAGTATGTATATATTAGACGGTCAATGAACATTTGTTGAAAGAATGAACGAAAACATGTTACTTAAGCCCTTCCAACTCTTTCTTCTCTCATCCTCTTAATTTCCTCTTCATTTCTTATATGTGAACAAATATTGAACAAAATTGAACAAAACCTATTTGTTTTTCTGACTATCGAAGCCATATGTTCATAGAAGAAAAAGGAAAATTTAAAAAAAGGAATTAAAATACCCATAATTCCAGAATATGGCCACTGTTTAACATCTTAGTGTATTTTTTTTCAGTATATACATATTTAGGTTTCAAACAAAACTGCTGTCTTGCTCTTTATAAAGTTTTACATTCTAGCTCAGAGATGATGTTACTGCAAGAATGTCAATGCCAAGAAATTTCAGGCTGAAATAACACAAGTTAGAAGAGGAGGCTATCCTATAAGATTCTTCGATTAAATTGGCAAATATAGTTCCATTCATTAATTCCACAATCTACTGATGTAATGTATCTCCTGGGACATCAGGAGTTGTTCAAATGTGAAATTGGGGTCCAGGCACCTGTAGGACTCTGAGTTCCTTTCACTTCTGGTATTATTGTATGACAATTTAATTCCATCATATATGAGGAAATAACTCGGACTACTGTTGGGTGTATTTACTCAGAAATCTTAATCAATCTGATTAATGAAGCCATTAATAAATGGCCTCCTCTTATACATGAGAGAACTGAGACTCAAGAGGAAAATTCCCTGGCAAAGTTTAACTTCACACCACTGTCGTCCAACTCCAAGTCTGCCATTTTTCTTGGTATTGGGATTTTTCTCAGTCAGAGCCAGAACTAAGATGAGGTCATGTCTAGCTAGTGGTCATGGAAAAAGACAGAGGGGATCATCGATGCTGAATCAACCTGCTGGCCATGTGCGGTGATGCTTCCCAGCACCAGGATAGATGTTGGTTCAAGAAAACAATGGGGTGTTAGTCCTTTTAAAGGAGTTTATATTCTCATTGACAAGGCAGTCTTGTCTCCTAACACTACCACATGCTGCCCATAGTGATTTACTAGTCAAGAGCCAATAAGCATTGCAGGACAGGGCCAGTGCAAGCTGTCAAGGCCAGGTGGAAAAGGCAAAGCCAATGACTAGTGGGAAAGTCAGGAGGTTGGAAAGCTAGGAGAGAGCAGGTGGGGTGCTGAGGCCTGGGAGCAGACCAGGAACTCAAAGCAGGGAGCATGACCAGGTGTAGGAAATCAGAATAGCCAACAGAAGATATCAAATTCCCAACTCAACCAATCAGAGACGGGCTTCTTTGCCAGTCTGGGTTCCAAAGTCAGTAAGCAAGCAGCCAAGGCATACTCATTTGGGCTCAAACATTATTTGGGGCCAAAGTGCTGGCATTCCTTTTGAAAAGTCTGTGTTCCAGAGACCCCCACCTGTACTTATCTTCAGGGCGTGACTTGTAATTCCACATGACTGCCAGTTCCAGGACGTGCATCATAATACAATGGCATTATAGAACTGGGCTGAATTTAGGCCAGATGATTTTGGGTAAGAGACTCCACTTCTTAGCCACAAACTCAGACCCCTTAGTGTAGCCACCCCTTCAGACCCCATGTGACGGATTTTTTTTTATTATAAATTTATTTTATTTATTTATTTTTGGCTGCATTGGGTCTTTGTTGCCGTGCACGGGCTTTCTCTAGTTGTGGTGAGCGGGGGCTACTCTTTGTTGCGGTATGTGGGCTTCTCATTGCAGTGGTTTCTCTTGTTGCAGAGCATGGGCTCTAGGCGCCCAGGCTTCAGTAGTTGTGGCACATGGACTCAGTAGTTGTGGCTCGCGGGCTCTAGAGTGCAGGCTCAGTAGTTGTGGCGCATGGGCTTAGCTGCTACGCAGCATGTGGGATCTTCCCAGACCAGGGCTTGAACCTGTGTCCCCTGCATTGGCAGGTGGAGTCTTAACCACTGCACCACCAGGGAAGCCCCATGTGACAGATTTTAACAATGTGTATGAGGATATGGTAGGGCAAAAAATGGAAAATCTCATATTTTCTTTTATCCAAGAGCTCATTGGTTAAGTGAAATAAAGTTTCTAAATACATTTTCAAATACTGTACCACCGGGACTTCCCTGGTGGCACGGTGGTTAGGAATCCGCCTGCCAGTGCAGGGGACACGGGTTCAAGCCCTGGTCCGGGAAGATCCTACATGCCGCGGAGCAACTAAGCCCATGGCGCCACAACTACTGAGCCTGTGCTCTGGAGCCCGCAAGCCCCAACTATTGAAGCCCGGATGCCTAGAGCCTGTGCTCTGCAACAAGAGAAGCCACTGCAATGAGAAGCCCGTGCACCACAACGAAGAGTAGCCCCTGCTCGCCACAACTAGAGAAAGCCCGCACACAGCAATGAAGACCCAACTCAGCCAAAAATAAATAAATAAATTGATTAAAAAATACTGTATCACCATACTGAATGGTCAGGAAACCAGCTTTTGGTCACTCAGGTCCCTGAGTTCTGAAATTCAGCTTCTTTCTATATAAAATAAGAAATAGTTTAAATTTATCTCAAATTTCATTTTTTTTTTTTTTTTTTTTTTTTTTTTGGCGGTACGCGGGCCTCTCACTGTTGTGGCCTCTCCCGTTGCGGAGCACAGGCTCCGGATGCGCAGGCTCAGCGGCCATGGCGCACAGGCCCAGCCGCTCCGCGGCATGTGGGATCTTCCCGGACTGGGGCACGAACCCGTGTCCCCTGCATCGGCAGGCGGACTCTCAAACACTGCGCCACCAGGGAAGCCCTCAAATTTCATTTTTAAATAAGCCTTTCGTTTTAATTAATTTTAGATACAGAAAAGTTGCAAAGATAGTACAGAGTTTTGTTTCCCCAGTTTCCTCCAATGTCAGCATATTGTGTCACCGTGATTCATTTGACAAAACTAAGAAATTATCATTGAGAAATCACTATTAACTAAAAAACAGACTTTATTCATATTTCACCACATTTAATTTTGATTCCAAAATGTTATTGTTTGCAAATATGACAGCATCTGATTTGTTATTTTTTGATAATTTTTTAAGGGCCTCTTTTGAGGTGAATGAGGTTTAGTGGACATATATTCATACTTTGGGAACATACTCAAGAAAAAGTTCTGATGGGAAAAACATAAATCAGAACTTCTATGTTGGAGATCCAGGGGCCAAAGACTTGGCTGGTAGGTACTGGGGCCAGCTATTATGGGTAAGAAATGAGTATGTGGCAGAGAAGTAACTGGTAGTTGCCAGAGGGAAGGAAGGTAGGGGTTGGGAAAAATAGGTAAAGGGAATTAAGAGGCACAAACTTCCAGCTATAAAATAAATAAGTCACCGGGATGTAAAGTAGAGCATAGGGAATATGATCAACAGTATCATAATAACTTTGTATGGTCACAGATGGTTTTCTAGACTTACCATGTGATCATTTCATAATGTATATAAACGTTGAAGCACTGTACTACACATCTGAAACTAATATTATATGTCAACTCTACTTCAAGAATAAATTAAACAGGAAAAAAAAAAAGAAATGAGTAAGTGCAATGGTTTTATATTTTACTCAAATTATTCCAATCTTCTAGTCCCACCCACTGAAATCTCAGTCTTAAAATATAGCTGGGAACCCTTGTGCCCAACAGAGCAGAACTCATTACATATACACTTGGCGATTCATTCTCTTCAATTTATCTGTAGTTGCTTTTGCTTTGTTTGTGTTTTCATTCTTAACAAGGATCTAGTCTGGATTAAGATGGTAAAATACATACAAGCCTCTAATGTAAATATGCTACAGCATCACAGTAATCACCATGAGATAACTGACCTTATGTTTTTAATCAACTCTGTATTTTCCTCCTTTCTAATTTTCTCACTCATCCCATTTCTTGAGAAATGAAGCACTGATAATTCTGAAAGGGATTCTCTTCAAATGATGCCTTTTTAGGGAAAATTAGTTAATATATAAAGATTAGCACAATAATTTATTGAAGGCTTAAAGACCTTTTATAACAATGCAGGTTAAAAAAAAATGTGAGGCATTGTACTGACAAATTTATAAATATTAGCTTTTGTTCCTTCTGGAATCCATTATTCCCATTTTATAGATGGGGAAACTGAGGATTGTGAAGGCAATTTTCCCAATCTGCACAACCATGGCAAACAGTGGAATCCAGAGCCCACCTTCTTAACGTCTATGTCATATGGGCCCCTGTTCTCACTTAGTCTGGACACTAGCCATAGAGCCACAATTAACAGAAGTGAGACAAATAGAGGGACATTCGGCAGTACTGTCATCCAAAGGAAGTGTGTATAATAGTGCTCTGTGAACCGTACACAACTACCTAGCATTAACGTTTGTTTAATTGTTATCTGGTGACACCATAGGCAGGAACTATCAATTTCCACCCGCTACACACCAATTACTTCAGTTAATTAGTGGCCCCATCTCTTCTAAGTCCTTTGGGGAGAATACCAAGTCCATGTACCAAATGAAATAAAGAAGGATGAAGAGGATGCAGACAATAGAGAAGGGAAAGGGAGACATTTTACATTTTTCAGAATCTGAATAACAACATCTCATGTTTTAGGACTGGCTCAAAAGACAGAATGCTTCTGCAAACGAAACCAAAACACCCTTTCAAAAGTTTCCTTTTCAAAGAGATTATAATTTCTGGAGACAAATCCCATCCTCCCTTTCCCAATTCATTCTTTTTTCCTTGAGAAAATATTTTTTTAAAAAATAAATACATCTGGACAGTTTACAAAGTCCTCAGAGGCTGAAAAACTAGCTATAACAAGGACTGCACTTGACACATTTTTCTTCAGGCTAAGTTACTTCATTCAAGGTTTTAATGTTTAAATAAACTGCTGCCCAAATCAATAATCTACAAAATCATTCACTCAGGGAGAGGTCTTCAATCCTTCTGCCCCATTTAAGGCTGATTTGTATGGCGAATGAATGCATTTTATTATATTTCACACAGTCTGCTCCCAGAACTCCTGCAAGAGTGGTGAGTACATTTTCTGCAAAGAAAGTAATACAAAGCTCTTACTGTGGTGCCACAAGAAGCACTTAGTACAGCTAAGACTGAATCTGGTCTGGGAATGTGATGGGGCAGGCATCAAGGAAACATCCTTTGTCCCTCGCCCCTCCCAGGCAGAGCAGTGAGATGGTCAAGCAGGCAGACTTGGGAGCTGGCTAGACTCAGTTAAACCCCAGCTTTGCTAATGGCTCAAAGTGAGACTTCAGGCAAGTTGCCTATTCTTTCTGTACTCCAGTTTCCTTATCTATAAAATGGAGATGAGAGAACACTTACTTCATAGGTTATACTGTTGATAAACAAATGTTAGCCATTCTTATTTATCACAGACTTATAGGGAAAAAAAATACATCAATTGCATCCCTAAAAACTGCAGTTTCTGAGGCTCAGCTAACCCCTGCCTATTTTCCCTGAGGAAGAACTGCATGGCCCCCTCCTGCAACAGCTCTGCCAGTCACTTCCTTCTTGCTTCCACATAGAGCAGACAGTAATTCCCATTGTAGATCCTAGCCATCCCCAAATTCAAAATTTCACTCTGTAAAAAAATTAAGTGTTCTATTTTTCTGGTTAACAATCATTATTGTGAAACAAACAATGATCCCATGAAACACAGTGAGAAATAACAGTTCATAAAAAAAGTAAGCAGAAGAACATATAACGTCTCTGAGGATGACAGGGGTGCTACTTAATACTATTTTATATGGGAATTAGGGATGGCTTCTTGGACAAGGTGGCACTAGAACTGAGAAGTGATAGAAGTAAGGGAGGAATCCAAATGGAGGCAAAAACAAGTTCAAAGGCACTCCAGAGGGGGTGTACCGAGTTTGAGAAGGGCAGAAAGAGTAGACACCTAGAATATCTAAAGTCCAGTGAGCAAGGGGAAGAGTGGTGGAAGATGGAGTCAGAGAGAGGTGGGGCCTGGCCATACAGGGGCTTGTAGGCCCTGGTAAAGACTTTCAATATTTCAGTGGGAAGCCAGTGGAGGCTTTTGAGCTGAGGGATGATGATCTGATTTATGTTTTAGAAGACTGCTCTGGCTGCTGGTGGAGGAAAGACCATTAGGGCTCATTAACAGAAAGAAGCAGGGGGACAAGGAAGGAAGTGACTACAGTGAGTAATGGTCATCTATAATGATGGTGACTTGGGCTGTAATGAAGGTAGAGAAAAGTGCTAGACTCAGTGTTTATTTCCAAAAGAGAGGCAAAGGATTTGGTGATGGACTGGACATGTATGTGTATGGAAAGGGGCTGTGAGAGAAACAGAGGAGATAGGGGTTACTCAAAACTTTTTTTTAACATTTAATGAGATAGAGATGACTGTATGAGGAGTCTCTCTTAGCCATCTTTACTTCCATCACTAAGACTAGCAGAGTGCTATCTTTCCAGGACCATCTTATTTCCACACAAAGGAATAGTATTTTCAAATCATTATTTCACAAAAGGTTCTAAGCCAAGCACAGAACATCAAAACCACACCCCCTGGGACTTCCCTAGTGGCATAGTGGTTAAGAATCTGCCTGCCAATGCAGGGAACACGGGTTTGATCCCCGGTCCAGGAAGATCCCACATGCCGCAGAGCAACTAAGCCCGTGCACCACAACTTCTGAGCCTGCGCTCTAGAGCCCACGAGCCACAACTACCGAGCCTGTACACAACTACTGAGCCCACACGCCACAACTACTGAAGCCCATGTGCTCTAGGGCCCGTGCTGCACAACAAGAGAAGCCACCGCAATTAGAAGCCTACGCACCTCAACGAAGAGTAGCCCCCACTCGCCGCAAATAGAGAAAGCCCACGCGCAGCAACGAAGACCCAATGCAGCCATAAATAAATAAATAAATAAATACCACACCCCCATCTGAGAGCTTGGCTGTATTCTTTCACTAGCTAAAGGATCACTGATTCAACAAACATTCACAATTTACTAAGAGCTGGGTACTGTCCTAGGTGCTGAAGACACAGGGATTAAGTAAGACCCTCTCTCTACAGTAATTCAAAACTGTATCTGAGCAAAATTTCCAATTACTCCATACCATAGAGAGTAATTAAAATGCAGACATTAAGAGTGAAAACTATGAGGATCCAGCCACATAAAGAGTTCCCTATGTCCCCCTGTGATTTCACTGCTCCATGACTCTGCACGTTCTGCCAACTCCTCTGCAATGGGTGGAAAATCCTGGTCATTTAACTCAATCAACTCAAATTCATAAACTCCTGGAGAGCCTGCTCTGAATTCTTCTTGCTCCCAGGAGAGTTGAGTTCACTCATAATACTTTGTGACCTTCTCCATTACAGCCCTCATCACCCTCTGTTCCAATTACTGGTTTGCATATCTATCTTCCATGACAGACTATAAACATATTCACAGGGACCATGTTTTAATTTTTGTGTTTGGGGAGCCTAGAACATAATCTGACATGTAATAAGCACTCAATCAATATGTGTTGAAAAAAGGAATGAACCAATCAATTTCATGATTCATTCCTAGAAGCTAGAAACTAGGATTTATACCTCTGAAAGATCCATGGTGTCTAGAACAGAGAAACTATTTTATTTTTACTGCTTGAATTTCCACCCAGGGAGCATCTCTTATTTTCATCTGTTCAGATTTTATTGAAAATATGACCTTGAGAAGGAGATTTTAGAATCTTCACTATTCCTTGAATGGGATTCAAGGGCTGGTATTTTCTAACTTATGGAATCTGGGAAGAAACTTACTTTTCTCTAGCCACAAAAATCTTTCTGCAACGGTAGTACATGGAGTCAAGCCAAGAAACTCAGGCTTCATGCAAACCTTACTATCCCTGGAAAAGAGTGTTTTTTGGCTATTAAATCAGCATACGAGAGAATTCTTAAACAAAATTAAAAACGAGATTTCAGATATTGATATTCATTTCCTGAGACTAAATATCAATGTGGAGTTAAAGAACATTAAAGGTCTTTATCATGGAATGTGAAATTGAACATAAAAATAAATTAGGCATTAGAGGTTCCTGGAAAGATGGCAAATTGACAACACGTGTGACTCACCTCCATTATCATCTTTGAAATAACAAATAGAATATAAAATGAAAAAAATCTGTATCAAATTATAAATTGGGACAAGAGGACATTGGAAACTTAAGACTTTTTGATAGAGTTTAGGTGGGCAGCGTGGAAAACAGACCATCTATCTCAGGGGTCAGCAAATTATGGGCTATTTTTTTAAGTAAATTTCATTGGAGTATAACCATGCTCAATTGTTTATATATTGTTTACGGCTGCTTTCTTAAAACAGCAGACGTGACTAATTTTGACAGAGATAGTACCTCCTGCAAAGGCTAAAATATTTACAATCTGGCCCTTTGCATAAAAGGGTTGGAAATCTATTTTTTTTAAGATTTAATTTTTTATTTATTTTGGCTGTGTTGGGTTTTTGTTGCTGTGTGTAGTCTTTCTCTAGTTGCAGTGAGCGGGGGCTACTCTTCATTGTGGTGCGTTGGCTTCTCCTTGCAGTGGCTTCTCTTGTTATGGAGCATGGGCTCTAGGCGCACGGGCTTCAGTAGTTGTGGCTCGTGGGCTCAGTAGTTGTGGTTCGCTGGCTCTAGAGCGCAGGCTCAGTAGTTGTGGCGCACGGGCTTAGATGCTCCGCGGTATGTGGGATCTTCCTGGACCAGGGATCAAACCCGTGTCCCCTGCGTTGGCAGGCGGATTCTTAACCACTGCACCACCAGGGAAGTCCCGTGGATCAGGAATCTTTTATCTAATTCTACACCTCCCAACCTGTGAAGGAACAGCTCACCTAGGGAAAAATATGAAGATACCCACTAACTGGAAGGAATGAGGACTGAAGATTAGGGGAGGTGGGGACAGTCAGCAACCTTTGACTCCCACCATAGCCTCTGCAGGCATAAAAACACCAATGACCATCCCAATAACACAGGCCACAGCTGTGATCCCTGACCTACCTTTGATACTGTGGGCCTCACTAGGCAAAGAGATGTAGTGGTACCCAAATCACCCCTGCCTGCAATAATCATTAATTTTTCAGCTGAGAGGTATAGCCTCCCAATACACAGCCTCTGGATTTGGCATCCGCCCTATAATAGCCCCAGGCTGCTACAAGTACACACTGGCAAAGGAAAAATAAACTTCTCCCTTTGGCTAGGAGATTTGAAGTAGAAAACACACAGAATCTGACAACACCCATCTCAGCCCGCAGTAGTAGAAAAACGTAAAACTCTTTTGGAAAGGACAAGCACAAGGAAGAAAAAAAAAAGATCACTGGAAACAGACAAACTTTCTGCAGCTCACAAAATGAGGAACCACACTTAGAAATCAGTGCTAACGTCTTCCTATGAAAATTACTGCAAGAAAAAACAATTTAGAAACTTTCTAACTACATTCTCAACATATTCCAAGAGGCTGTTGCATTTATAAAACTAAAACAGGTAGTCACAAAGAGGGAAGGAAAAACTGCTTTGGAGTGAAAAATGCCATTGCTAAATTAAAAAGTGCAATCCAGTCAGTAAACGGTATTATTACATGCGAAGGCAACCCTGGCCTCCTGAAAGACAAAGACCCTTTGGTTTGCAGAAGGTTTAAGATGTTCGCAACGTCAAGATACACAGAGGCATCAAGGGAGCAGAAAAGGCATTTCAGTTCCAAGGACTAAATATGCACAAATACACATTATAGTTTATGCTTTTACCCACAGAGTCATAACTTTCCCAATTTCCAACCATTTTAGCTCCATCTTTTTCCACATCCACAGCAACTGGAAACATCAGCAAGTAAAGCGGGGGTGGAGGGGGAAGTTTATCTGGGTAAGGATAGTTCATTTCATCCTTTTTACCCTTTTTTGCACCTTGCCATACATACTATTTGCCAAATAGCACTTCAAAAGATGGATCTGTGACTGTAATGTCTTAGAATCAAGACCTCTAATTACATGCATGCATATAAAATATACACATTAGATTTAAAAAGTGCCACTGTTAGATAAATCCAATATATTATAGGTGGAGGAGGAAGGCGCTCAGTGAATCTGGCCTAAGCCAAAGGTTCTTACAGTAGGGTCTACAGACAGCACCTGTATCACCTGGAAATCTGTTAGAGATGCAAATTATTGAGCCTTACATCAGATTTACTACATCTGAAACTCTAGAGGGAGGGACCCAGATTTTGTCTTAAGAAGACCTCTAAGTGATTCTGATGCACACTAAAGCTCGAGAACTACTGCCATCATCACACACACAAAAAAACAGGCTAGCAAAAGGCGTTAGAGCAGTGCTTCTCAATACTGGTTACATATTAGCATGACCTGGGGAATGTTACACATTTCTGATGTCCTCCGATCACTCTGGGAGTGAATTCATATGATTCCAATGTGCCACCAAGTTTGAGAACCAATATTTCTTAAGCAAAAGGGAATCCCAAATGTAAACAGTGGCGCCATGCTAACAACTGGAAAGACATGCCATTGAAGAAGGTATTAACAGAAACAAGAAACAAAGCTAAGCAATAAGATAAGTTAGGATATGAACTGTGCCAAACAAATACAGAAAGATAGCTGTAAACTTACCTGACCTGGAGAGCAACTGGAGAGAAATTCAGGCTGAACGGGTGTTGTTGAGCTTCTCTGAACCTTATATTGGGTGCAGAGGGGAGTACACCTGAAAACAATGAAGAAAAAAAAGAGGCATGGAAAACAAATCCAGGAAACCCAACACATCTGTGGTTCCCAAAGTTGTCTGCACCCTGAAATCACCTGGGGAGCTTTAAACACTCCTGCTGCCTGTATTCTACCCCCAAAGAATTCCATTTAATTAGACTGTGACCTAAGCGTTGGGCAATTTAAAAGATCCCCAGGTGAATTTAATATGTAAACAAGTTTGGGAATCACTACAATATATGTGGAACAGATATTTCAGAAGAATATGACCAAGCACACAGGAGAGGAGCAAAAATTAGAAGAAACAGTAGAAGAAAATGATCCTAAGATGAAGAAAACCTTGTGCCTCATCACCAAAGGGCCTCACTGATGCTTAGATAGAATAAGTTAAAGGAAACCAACTCAGATATAGCCTCATAAATTGTTAAATTGCAAGGTCAAAGAAAATATCATGAAGAACCCAGGCAAGGAAAAAAATTATGTAAATATACAAGGAAAAGGGTCAATGTCTACACAGTTCTAACCACAGATAGTAATATATAAATCGTAACCCGAACACAATAGCCAGCGAAACTCTCATCCATGTGTAAAGGCAACCAATGATATTATCTCCATGTACAGAAACCGGGGAGAATTACCAAGAGAAGAAACAATAAAATTGAGAAGTCAAGAATGAGGGATCTTTGCTACAAAAGAATGGGCAATGAGTGATACAAGCACTAAACTAATGGGTTCTTAAACTTGGCTGCACATTGGAATCTCTGGGAAGCTTATAAGAGCACCACTGTTTTGCTGCTATGCCAGATATACTGATTTAATTGGTCTAGAGTGGGCCCCCTCCAAAGTACTTTTAAGTAGTTCCCTAGGTGATTCTAATGTGTAGCTATGGTTGACGATTACTGTACTAAAACAGTTAATTAAATAATTATCACTGATAACAATTATTGAAAGAAGATGTATAATGAAAATAGTAACTTAATAACAATCTGGCTCTAAACTTCCATATTATATTTACTCCTTCCTTGGGGAAAATCAATTAAGTTGGTGTATTATTCTACAGTCTGAACACTCTGCCTGAGAGAAGTTCTCAGCCCCCATAAGCATCAACCCTGGCTGTGTGCAAACACACATGCCTCAGATGTTAGGGAGTAGCTGCTCCCTGACCCCAGGTGAGGCTCAGAGTCCAGCTGGGATGAGGAAGTGGGGAAGAAGGGAAGTGCAGGAGCTCAGGAGAGAGGTCAGGAACCTCCTGAAGCAATCTGTGCTTTCCTTTGAGTTAGGCTTGATCTGTGAAGGGAATAGTGTCCTTATATGTGCCACCCTAAGTAACGCCTGAACTCCAATACAGCACACTTGAGAAGGGGGGTGGGGAGTAAATAATCAAAAAGAGATGTTTCATGCAAGGGGCGTGTTGATTTTTAGATAGAACAAATTAAGAAAGATACACTAAGAATGAGAGAACATATACACATGCAATTCCTTTTCTTTTTGTTTTCAAGTTCGGAATTAGAAAAAAAAATATTTATGGCAATAAAAATTTACTTAGCAAGTGCAACCAAGCCAAAGTGTAGACCAGGGTTTCTCAACTTTGGCCCTATCAACATTCCTGGCCAGATAATTCTTTGTCGTGCGGGCTGTTGTGAGCACTGCAGGATGTTCAGCAGCATCTCGGTTCTCTATGTATAAGATGCCAGAAGCACAACCCTCCCCTCAGTTGTGGCAACCAAAAATGTCTCCAGACATAGCCCGATAACCCCAGGGGAGCAAACTCACCATGGGGTGAACACCAATGGTTTAAACCAGATTTCAATATTCTGTTAGAAAAACTAGCAATTAATTTTCATCCTCTCTGGTTTGTATTAACTATGATTCTGTATTTTTATGTCATTTTATCCTTGACATTGTTAATCAGAGCTAAAAAGTTGGTTCAAATATATTCTGAAATAATGGAAAGGTAACCACTAATAGAAAGAAAACCAGACTTTATATAATCTAAGTCACTTAAAATACAAAACAACAAAGTCTCTTCGTCAAGTGACAAATTATTAAGAGCAGAAAGCAGGGTGATAGAAGACCAAGCATAACCAGTGAAAATAAATGTGAATGGAATAAACCTCCCCATTAGAACAGGAAGAACTACAGATCTAGGGTCAAAAATCACAAACTCAACTGTTCAGAAAAAAAAAGTTAGAATTAAAGGGCTATGCAAAATATACTTGGCAAAGCAAACCAAAAGGAAACAAGAACAGTGATATTATTGTCAAAGCTGAAGTTAAAGCTTTATGGACCCGAAAGGTATATTCACAGTTAATAGTGTTAAAATAATCTTGAACTCAGAAGACAGTAGAATAACGAGCTATTGTTATTTTCTTCTTCCTACATTGCTCTAATTTCTAACTTAAGCTCCTTGAAGGCAGCAGCTGTATTTTATTTATTGCGTATTCAGTGCCACTGTGTCTGCCAAGGAAATCACCCTCATTTATAAATGTTTGTTGGCTAAGTAGATGTGTTTACATGACCCATGGACCCTGATGGAGTTCAATGATTCATTGCATGGGCCTCTATTTCCTCTCTGTAAAATGAGAAGTCTCTGCTCTCCCACTTCTATACTGTGATATTTTTATCTCTCCCCACCCGTCCCTTTTTTTAATGCCAGTTGCCTAAATTATGCCTCAAAATTAGTGTTAAGCTTATGGGACATGCAGACATTAAGGATCTCCCATATTAAGCAGTTTATATTGAGAAAGTAGTTATTAATCTGAAATGCTATAAGATCCATATTCAGCAAAACTATAAGGTAGTGTTGCTATGAGAACAGTCACGTCAGATGGGATTACATTTTGACAGCTCTTTCCAGCCCCGTATCTTTCAGAGAGAACATTGCCTTGAAATGCTAGGTGAGGCTGCAAGCTCTGTGAAATTAGCCACACTGTTTTCCATTTTGCTGAGCCCATCCCTGGCTCATAGTAGGTGCTCAGTAAATGGGTATTGACTGTGAACTAAATAAAAGCCCCGCGTTTTCATTTACTAGATAGGGCCCTCAAAATGCCATTCTCTTCCTCTAAATTTCTCAATAGCTTTGAAGTGGGTATTTTAAAAATAGAACCTGTATTTGGACAAGAGGACATATGGAACAGTCATAACGATGCCACTCAGTTTGTCACCACTCAGCTAGGACCACTACACAGGGGAAGCCACAGGAAAGGAAATCAAGACACTCTCAGCAACTGACTGAAGTGTGCACCCATCTCTCACCCAGGCTTCCTGCTCCCTGCCCCACCAAATTAAATAACACAAAAGAAAAAATATCAGTCTAACAAGGTCTTATTTAATGTTCCACACTGACTCAAATCCATACTGATCAAGTTCAATGTGAAGGTGGAGCCTGCAGCCATAAGTGAGATCAATATGAGGCCTTCGTTCAAATATCTCACCTGTAAAAAAAATAAAACAGATTCTAACACTGTATAAAAACATTAGGTTGAGGAGAAAGCCAATTCTTTTTAAAAAAAGCTACTTTAAAAAGATGTAACCAAGTATTTATGCTTATGATAGATCTGAACATTTCTTTAAAAGAGGAGAAAAGATATTTTTAAGCAAGGAAAAAGAAGGAAATCACTAAGACTTGCCTAAAGCCCTTACTGATTTAGTTGCAAGGTTTAACTTCTGTGTTTCTATGATTTTCTTCTTAATGCAGCTCTAAAAATACCTTTTGTGGATGCTGAGTGTTGCTTTTTATATGTACTCAATCGATGAGTGCCCCATGTATGTGCCTAGCACCGTGCAGAGTATAAGAAGGATGCCCAAGAAATGTGAGACACAGCCCTATTGTCGAGGAGTGCACAAGTCTGTGCAGAAAAATGGGAATACACATACAAATATGATTAAGATCTAAAATGAGGCAATATCTCATTAAAAGCCAAAATAAGTGATCCAAATAAAGACCACAGAAAAGCAATTCAGGAATAGATTAAAGAATGGATATTTGGAGAAGACAGACCTCTGCCACTTACTATTTCCTTAAGCAAATGTCCAACCTCTTTGTATACATGTTTCCTCAACCATTAAACAAGGAATGTGATACATCTATATCATGAGGCTGTTGTAGGCAACAGGTGTCAAGAACACAGTTAGAAATAAAAGCAAAAATAAACAAATGGGACCCAATCAAACTTATAAGGTTTTGCACAGCAAAGGAAACCATAAACAAAATGAAAAGAAAACTTACAGACTGGGAGAAAATATTTGCAAATGATGTGACCGACAAGGGCTTAATTTCCAAAATATACAAACAGTTCATACAAATCAATAACAAAAAAAAACCCAATCAAAAAATGGGTGGAAGAGCTAAATAGACATTTGTCCAAAGAAGACATACAGATGATCAACAGGCATATGAAAAGAAGCTAAACATAGCTAATTATTAGAGAAAGGCAAATCAAAACTACAATGAGGTACCACCTCACACTAGTCAGAATGGCTGTCATTAAAAAGTCTACAAATAATTAATTCTGGAGTGGGTGTTGAGAACAGGAAACCCTCCTACATTGTTGGTGGGAATGTAAATTGGTGCAGCCACTATGGAGAACAGTATGGAGGTTCCTCAAAAAACTAAAAATAGAGTTGCCAAATGATCCAGCAATCCTGCTCCTGGCCATATATCGGACAAAACTATAATAATTCGAAAAGATACATGCACCCCTATGTTCATAACAGCGCTATTCACAATAGCCAAGGCATGGAAACAACCTAAATGTCCACTTACAGATTGAGATATATATATATATATATATATATATATATGAATATTACTCAGCCATAAAAAAGAATGAAATAATGCCATTTGCAGCTACACAGATGGACTGAGAGATTTTCATACTAAGTGAAGTAATTCAGAAAAAGAAAGACAAATACCATATGATATCACTTATATGTGGAATCTAAAATATGACACAAATGAACGTATTTACGAAATAGAAACAGACTCACGGACACAGAGAACAGACTTGTGGTTGGCGGGGGGTGGCGCGGGGGAGGGATGGAGTGGGCGTTTGGGATTAGCAGATGCAAACTATGATACACAGAAGGGATAAACAACAAGGTTCTATTGCATAGTACAGGGAACTGTACAGGGAACTCTATTCAATATCCTATAATAACCTACAATGCAAAATTTAAAAGTTAAAAAGTATATATATACAAGACAAATAGAATTAAACAATACTTAAAAGAAAAAACAAAGAGTTGGCTATTGGAATTAAAAGAAGGGAGGATCTATGTACATCTACATGAGCCAAAAGACCTAGTAGAGGAGATATGGCCTGTAAGATGGCAAAATTAGCCAGGTGGAGAAAAGGTGAGCTTTAGCATATCATTTACCTTTTCTGGGTCTCAGTTTTCTCAGCAAGGTAATACATGTAATGGTTTCAGCACACTGCCTGATTATCTAGTGCTGAGAAACAAGTGACCCCAGAACTTGGTGGCTTAAAACACTTATTTTTCTCAGTAGCTGCAATTTGGGCAACACTTGGTGGGGACAGCTGTTTCTATTCCACTCGGCATCAACAGGGGCAGCTTGAAGCCTGGGGGCTGGAATCATCTGAAGGTTGTTGATCCTGGCTGGGGTCTTAGCTGGAGCTATTGGCTGGAACACCTACATGTTGCCTCTCCATGTGGCTCATGCTTCCTCACAGCTGGTGGCTGGATTCCAAAGGTAAATATGCAAAGAGTGAGAAAATGTACCCTTTCCTATGATCTAGCCTCAGGAGTCACATGACATCATTTCCCTCATATTTTATTGTTTGGAGCCCTTGCAGTTTCACAAGGAGGGAAAACTGACATCACTTCTAGATGGGGAGTGGGCAAGGATCCAAAAGAACATGTGATATCAGAAATATTACTGCAGCTATTTTGGGGAAATACAGTGTGCCACACCTACTGTGCTTTCAAAAATGTTTGTAGTCATTAGTAGCAGCAACAGTAGTAATACTGGAAAGAGGAAGCTTGGTGCAGAATGTCAAGAATTAGTAAGGCATTCAGCAAACATGCATTTATTACAGACATAATTATAAATAAGACACAATCCCTGCCCTCAAGGAATTAAGATCACACAAACAATTATAACTCAATATGTTAAATTCTAGAACTGAGAACACGAAAAGCACTGGAGCTAAGAAAATAAACTTTCTTGGAGATGGGAGAAGCCTTCAGTGACAAGCTGGAGGTTCAGTGACAACCACGGGGTTCAGGAGCTGATCCAGGTTTTCTGGGCCTTGAAGCTTATATGACTTGAGGCTCCTCTTTAAGAAAAAGAATGCAAAACTACAAATGCAAAACCAGGTATAGCACCTTTGAAAGGGCCTGTGGAAGTGAGGAGCCCTGACACTTCAGCTTTCGCATGAAGTAAGAGCAGCAAGACCTAAATCTGAGTGGAAAGGAAGTGAGGCCAAGAGGGAACCGACAGATTCGAATAAAAGGGAGAGGTCAAGGGACAAAGGGTCTTAGTAAGGCTGAAGAGCCCAAAATAGGGAATAAGGCAGTGAAAGAATAGGGGCCATATTGGGAGGGGAGGCAACAGCAGGAAATAAGCATTTATTTACAGTTGGATCTGGTTTGGAGAGCCTGGAATGGCAGGAAACAAAGTTGGGATTTCATATTGTGAGCAGCTGAAATTCACTGGAAGATTCTGAAAATGAGAGTGAAATGATTTATGAAGTTTAGTGGGTAGAAAGGATTGAAGTGGGGAAAATGCTTTTCATAGACAATCTTTTGATACCTACAAGCTATCTGTCAATGTCCCAGACCAGATATTTGGCATTTAGCTTTATTGCTTCTGCTAAACACATCACTGGATCATTTATAACAGCAAAAAATAGTAAATCAGAGTGTTTTAAAACATGGTAATTGTTAAATACATTTCTGGCATATTTGTTCTTTGGGACATTATTCAGTTGTTAAAATCATATTTATGAGAAGTCTTCACAAACTGAGAAGACACTTAAAATTTCAAGTGAAAAAAGCAAGATGCAAAACTACGTAACTATATATGTGTGTGTACACATATATGCATGTACATATACATGTACTTTTAAGTTATATGTACTTATATATTTGAGTACATATAAAACTACTATAAGAAAATACATCAAATATAACAATGATGTCCTTAATTGGTCGCCATGTCGTGAATTTCTTTTACTCTTTTGTTTTTATGTATTTTTAATAACTTACATGTGTTGATTTAATGATTGGGTACAAAAATTAATTTAAAACATCCTGCTCATTTTTCAAGGTCCATCCCCAAATCCCACCTCCTCAGGAAGACTTCTCTGATGTCTGAGCCTTCTCACCCCTCGCCCACACCCCAGACCACAGCATCTATTTTCTTCTTTAAAATACATTAAAACTGCTTGTAACTCTCTTGCCACATAATCAGCATTCTGTACCAGCTCCTGCAGTAGCCCCCATAAGAACATAAACCCTATGACAAGGGACTAAGGCTGCAGCCCCATTTCAGTGCCTTGAATATAGTTGGTACTAAATACTTACTGAATTGAATCAGGTTCAGGGTATGTTGGCATTTGTGTAGGACAGAGTGCAAGTTATTCAAGCAACAAGGCATAAGTTGATATTTCCATAAAGGGAAAGTGCAGACAGACCACTTTCCAGTGACCAGTGACCATTCACTTTAAATGATGACAATAATACTGCTAAGGGCTTTGGCATCCGCCGTGTCTTTTCAACCTTATAGTTCTGTGAGGGGCAGATATTCTTATCTACAAGATTAAATGAGATGTATATGTAAAGTGCTTATGTGCCTGGCACTAAGTTGGTGATGGTAACTTTTATTTTCTGTGATTTGCTCAAAAGTCACAGAACTCAACAGAGTGCTAGGACTAGAACACTTTAGCCCTACCTCATACTTTTCCACTCTGCCACAATCATAGGCCTGGCAAGCAGCTGTCTCTCTTCTCTCCAAGGATTCCTGGGGTGGACCTGACCCAGCAGCTAACAAGGTTGAAAAGACTCTTGATATCCTGTGCTTTTTTTTTTTTTTTTTTTTTTTTTTTATCCTGTGCTTTTTAATCAAAGGCTTCAGTCACTTCTCCAGTGACCCTGATCACCATTATGGCTCCACAAAAGACAATTAGTCACTGAAAACTGAGGAATATTATATATTTAGTATCATCAGCCCACAGACTTTCCAGGAACAAAGTGCAGTTCTTCCTAAAATGAATGCATCTTTCATGGCCATTATCCTGATGATAACAGCATTCATTTACTGAATGGCGACTATGGTTCTACCAGGCAACCTACATGGGTTAGCTCCATTTCATTATTACAGATACCCTATGAGGTATGCATTAGCGTTTCCATTTTTCATATGTTCATTGAGGCTCAGAGAAGTCAACTAAATTTTCCAAAGTTTCCAAGCTAGTGAATGGCACAGCTAGGTCTGGCTGGCTGCGAAGACCATGCTTCTTTCACTTTGCCATATAGGAGGTAATCAACAAATACACTATAGCAATGATGATATAGTAGGTTATCAATATACACATACTAATAACATACTAATACATACACATACTAATAACAATATAGTAGGTGATTTAAGAATACGGGTTGAGGTAAAATAACTGTCATCTTCATGTCATCACTTATTTTGCCATCTTCAGGTAGTGTGGATGAGAGAAGAGGAGAGAATGGTGAAATACATTCTCCCATAAAACTGTTATTTATTTACCTTCTACCAGAGTCAAAATAAGCATCAAAACCCAGAAACCTCACAGTCGATCCAAGCCTAGTTTAACCTTAATTCCTCCCCAGGCCCTTCAAGTGGATGATGCACATCACCAGCCCTTCCTTTTACAGAACCTGACCTTCCATTCCCCTCCCTTTCCTAGGCTTTCTGCCTGTGCCCTCCTGGCACAGCGGCCGCCACTGCAGGCACATCCACAAAAGGTGAGTGAACACACTCGGAATGAACAAGAAGCCTAGGGAACAAGGTCAGGGCCTGTGTATCCGTCAGCCTTGAGGCAATGGGAGCAAAACTGGGAATTGCTGAGGGGAGGAGAAGCCCGTGGTTTTTGGAAACTCAGCTTGGTTGATTGATGTTGCGTTCCCTTCTCTTTTGGGAGGTAGTGGGCAGAATAATCACGCTGCTCCCCAAAGCTGAAAGTTTGGGTTTTCTCCTTTTGTGCAGGCTGCAATGCTGTTTCTACCACCTGCCAAGGGCCAGCTGCCAGCTCCTTTGGGAAGCACTCTTTCGTTTTAAAGCAGGGGTGGAGGGAAGATGGAGCGACTCTGGCTCTTTCTTTCCAGAGAGCATTTTGTTCCTTCGGCTGTCAGGAAGCCTTTGTACAGACAGGTCTTTATTCCCAGGGCAGAAGAACTGGAGACAAGCATTAGACATTTGCCAATTCCTGATCACTTTCCTCACCCTTTATACTTTGTTCTCTTGAAATTTGTTTAGACCATGTCTTTTTCTTGAAAGGCTTTGAGACCTTTTTCAAAATAAGGTTTATCTACAATAAGGCTATAAAATAGGAACAGAGAAGAGGAAGCCCAAGTCAAGGGGTGAGGCAGCCATACATATTTTAAATGTAAAGATAAGCAAATCTGCTGCAATTAAGCTTTAAAAATTAAGCTTTGTAATTAAAGCTAAAAATTAATCTCTTAAAATTGTCTCTGAGATGCCTGCCAGATAGGATGAGACAGGAAACATAGCACATTATATAACTGTCAGACTAGGATCAAAGAGGAATTTGATGTTAAATTGCCACTTTGGGCACCTCTTTATACCTGCCTTGAAATTGTCCAGGCCACAATCATTATGGCCGTTTTATATGAAGTAAGGCTCGGCAGCTCTGAGGAGCCACTCGGGAGAGTAGATTCAAAATTATTTTCTGTGTTGAATCTCGGCCCAGCCAAAGAAGAGGTGCACAACCTACTGTTTAGGATCCTCAATTCTCTTACAAGGGTGTTAACTGATCCCCTTTTTCAGTTGGCTGTTTCACCGAGGGACACCACACTTAGCTGGCAACTGGCAACATATGAGAATTACACACTTCGTGTTTGATGAGGAGTATGATCTTGAGCTTTTTACCACACTGTATCTATCAAGTTTATCAAGGTAAGCAGTATTTATAGAGGAGGCGGGGGTAATTTAAAGGATTTCTCATCTACCTTCTTCCAGATACATAATACCTGCCATGGGATTAAGTCAGGTCAGCTGGGAAGTGAATGGTTTCTGTGGTACTATTTAATGGCCTCTCCCTAACACCCTCTCAGGGCCTTCTCTGAATTGCTTAAATATTTTTACTGAGTTACCCCCTGGTGTGATACCATCATCCTGTAATGAGAGGTGATCAAAAAAAAAAAATAGCCCCTTAAATTTATTGCCATATCTCCCTACAGATATTGAGGCAGTCCTCTGCCCAAGAAGCCTTGAGAGAAATGAATCTCCTACATCAGGAATCGGTGCCCTTCTTCTAAGGAACCGGCGTGCTCTCATATTTTGGACGCAGACAGGACTGATCTGATTTTCATTTTAGAATCAGCTGATTTGAAGCTTAGAGCTGAATCTGGTCCCCAAGTCAGAAAGTGTATAGGACTTCATTGCTTATTCATGCTTGAATAAGCCTCAGTGCTGAAGCCCTTGGACGAGGCTACTAGAGTTCTCACTTTGCCTCACCTTAAATTAACCTATCTTTAATTTTGTGAATTTTCTTTAGTTCATTACACTGTTATTAGTTCTTGCTGGAACAAGGTGGGATTAATAAGCACACTTTTTTTTTTTTTTTGCGGTACGCGGGCCTCTCACTGTTGTGGCCTCTCCCGTTGCGGAGCACAGGCTCCGGACGTGCAGGCTCAGCGGCCATGGCTCACGGGCCCAGCCGCTCCGCGGCATGTGGGATCTTCCCGGACTGGGGCACAAACCCGTGTCCCCTGCATTGGCAGGCGGACTCTCAACCACTGCGCCACCAGGGAAGCCCCAGAACCATTTTTTTTTTAGATTCCATATATATGTGTTAGCATATGGTATTTGTTTTTTTCTTTCTGACTTACTTCACTCTGTATGACAGTCTCTAGGTCCATCCACCTCACTGCACATAATTCAATTTTGTTTCTTTTTATGGCTAAGTAATATTCCATTGTATATATGTGCCACATCTTCTTTATCCATTCATCTGTCGATGGACACTTAGGTTGAATAAGCACACTTCTTAAAAGAAAATAAGGAGCATACTGATTCCTCAAGGGAGGCAAAGGTTTTGCTAGCACTAAACTCTGAAAGAAATACGTAAAATGGGAATGTGACTTAGAGGCTACTGAATGGTAGAATGGACAAGGTCCTCAATGATAATTTTATAACAAGTACAGAAACTGCATTTGGACCACTTTTTTTTTTCTTTTTAAAATAAATCTTTGACAAAAGTTAAAGGCCTAGGAAGTTGCTCAGTGCCCATCTACAGCAAAATGGATAAATTGTGATATATCCCACAAGGGAATACTATACAACAATAACAACGAATGACCTACAACTACATACAACAATATAGATAAATCTCACAGAGGTAATGTTGAACTAAAGAAGGCAGATACAAAAGGGCATATATATGTGATCCCCTTGACATAAAGCTCAAGGTCAATTAGAGCATTTATGGTGCTAAAGGCAGGATAATTGCTTCCCCTGGTGGTGGTAGTCCCTGGAAGGGGGCACAAAAGAGGGCTTCTGAGATGCTGTTACTGGTTTGTTTCTTGTTCTAGATGCTGGTTGCTTAGGTACATTTACCTTGTGAAAATTAACCAAACGATGACATGATTTGAGTACTTTCATTATATGTTGTACTTCAATAAAAAAAAACAAAAACCAAAAAAAGATGAGGAGGACCTACACTAAGTGAGGAGTACATTGAACAGCCTCAGTTTTGGAAATGGCCATAAATCTGATTTCAGCTTCAGCTTTCAAAAGTCCAAATAACCAAATGCCTACTTCACAGTCATTTCTGGCTTCCCTGAACTTATGCATGATCAATGATCATACGACCATAACCATTATTTCTTATTATTACATTTTAATAATGTCAGCAATATGAATGAGGTGTGTCATTTGATTTTGTTATTTTCAAACATAGGAAAGCATTCTAGTGGTATTAAGAAAAATCTTCTCATGTGGTTTATAAGTTGAATATTATTAGTCAGTTAGTGCATGATGCATATTTATTATTGCACGAGTAAAATGCTATAACAATTAATGGTGTACAAAGTTTTTTTTTTTGGTACCAAAAACAATTTCAGCTTTCAAATGGTTAAATAAATAGAAAAATAAGTTGACAAATAAATGCTAAGAGAAAATGTTAGCTAGTCAATGTACATCCTTTTTGAGCCAACAAAGTATTTAAAGATAGAAATTTAAATAACAATGCAAGGTGGAATAATAGAGATTCAATTGTATCATATGTCTAATCCTTGTAGAATTGTTTGGTGTATTAGCATCCATTAGATTAATAAACCTTTAAGGAATGTATTTAAATTGTCGTTATTTAATTCCATTTAGGCCAAGAGTCTTTAAGAAAAAGTCTTATTTGGGAATTCTTCACATTTTGTGAGGACAAATTAAAAACAGAATGTCAAATTCACCATAGCAAAATTTCATGAGGAGGAAAAGCTCCAAAATCTTGTATAATAACCTTCACAATAAATTATCTTTGGTTCAGACAAAGTAAAAAATAAAAAGAATATGAAGAAAAGAGGAAATCATTAGACACAAATGAGGAACCCAAACAGATTTTATTCTCACCAAACTTCAACAAAACAACTGACTCGATAAGACTATTTTAGGAAGACAATCCTTATATTTTTATCGTCCTGTAGAAGCTGAACTTTTAAACAAAAAGCTTGTTAAAATTATGCTATACTGGGGCTTCCCTGGTGGCGCAGTGGTTGAGAGTCCGCCTGCTGATGCAGGGGACACGGGTTCGTGCCCCGGTCCGGGAGGATCCCACATGCCGCGGAGCGGCTGTGCCCGTGAGCCATGGCCGCTGAGCCTGCGCGTCCAGAGCCTGTGCTCCGCAACGGGAGAGGGTGCGACGGTGAGAGGCCCATGTACCGCAAAAAAAAAAAAAAAAAAATTATGCTATACTGTATACTAGTAAGTACACAGCATTTTCATTATTTAAAATAAAAGCTTTTTAGATGTGTCCTAAAAACAAATTTCCTTCCAGAACACATGCTACTGAAAACCTTTTATTCTGAACTACATTCTGCTGTGTACATGAATCTAGTGATGTTATTAAATATGACAGTTTAAAGTGAGTCTCTATGTAGTACTAGAAGCTCCTGCGCTATAATGATAAACCTTTAATATTTGACTACTAAAATTTTAATAATAAAATTGTCATTGCACAGCAAAGGAAACCATCAACAAAATGAAAAGGCCACCTATAGAATAGGAGAAAACATTTGCAAATCAGATATCTGATAAGGGGTTAATATCCAAAATACATAAAGAACACATACAACTCAATAGCAAAAGAACAAACAATTTGATTAAAAAATGGGCAGAGGAACTGAACAGACACTTTTCCAGAGAAGACAATCCAAATGGCCAAGATGTACATGAAAAGATGCTCAATATCACTAATCATCAGGAAAATGCAAATCCAAGTGCAGTGAGATATCACTCACGCTGGAATGGCTATTGTCAAAAGGACACGAAATAACAAGTGCTGGCGAGGATGTGGAGAAAAGAGAACCTCTGTGCATTGTTGGTGGGAATGTAAATTGGTGCAGCCACTACGGCAAACAGTATAGGCGTTCCTCAAAATATTAAAAATAGATCTACCATATGATCCAGCAATTCCACTTCCGTATCTATACCCAAAGGAAACAAAATCATTGTCTTGAAAAGATATCTGCAACCTCACGTTCGCTGCAACGTTATTTATAATAGCCAAGAAATGGGAGCAACATAAGTATCCATCGATGGATAAATAGATAAAGAAGTTGTGGTATGTATACACATAGTGGAATATTATTCGGCCATAAAAGAGAAGGAAATCTTGCCTTTTATAACAACATGGATAGACCTTGAGGGCACTATGATAATGAAATAAGTCAGACAGAGAAAGACATAGGCTGAATGATCCCACTTATATGTAGAATCTAAAAATAAAAAACTTATGAAAACAGAGAACAGACAGCTCTTACCAGAGGCAGGGGTTGGTAGAGGGCAAAATGTACAAACTTCCAGTTATAAGATAAATAAGTTCTGGAGGTGAAATGCACAGCATGGTGACTATAGTTAACAATCTGTATTGTATATTTGAAAGTTACTAAGAGAGTAGATCTTAAAAGTTCTCATCATAAAAAAAGAATTGTAATTATGTGAAGTGACTGATGTTAACTAAACTTATTGTGGTAATCATTTCACAATACACACATATATCAAATTATTATGTGGTACACCTTAGAATAATACAATGTGATATGTCAATTATATATGTCAATTATATCTCAACAAAACTGGAAAAGTGTCATAATGATTAATTTTTAGATAATATATGAGATTCATTCTTATCTCCTAGAGGTTCATTCAACAATAGTGACATTTGTGTTGGAGTACTAATTTTAACACTTGGCCAGTTTTTAACTCATGCAACATTTCTATTTTTACTACACAAGTAATTTAAGTACAATGTAGAAAGGTGATCAGCCTGGGGCTAAGGCTCATGGTCTAAGAATTTGGCCTTCTCCAAGTCTCAACTGAACCCACCTCAGGGCCTTTGCACTCACTGTTTGCTCAGCCTGAAACACTTTTTGCCTAGGTCTTCACATCACTAATGCCTCATGACCATTCAGGAATTAGGTCACAGTCTCTTTTCTAGAGGCCCACTCTGACATCCTCGTGAAAGCAGAAATACACCCAGCCCAGTTACATTCCATCCCAGGCCCAGCACTCTGGATTACTTTGTTCCTGTGAGGATTTATTGTTAGTTGAAACTGCTGTATTTTTCCCCCATGTCCTTTTGTCTGTTTCTTCCCAATCAGGGTCCCTGCTCAGATGATGGCAGTGAAAAGAGATGCTTTTCTCCTTCCTCCCTCCTCACTGGTGCACTGAAAGCTTCTGGGCAGCACCTCCCATCATCGTCTAAGTGCCCAACCACCTGCAGGAGGAGGTGTGACACACACAGCTATGAGACTGAACTAGGTAGGCAGCCACCCTGGCTCCACCATCTACCATCTGTGACTCTGGACAAGCTTTTTAACCTTGCTTAGCTTACTTGAGAGGCTAATTTTTAAAAAGCTGTGTTTTATTTCTTAAGCTGTGTGGTTAGGTATAAAGCTGTTTAAAATTTTTATATACATATATAGAATTAATATTATTTCCATGTATTTAATATTTCATTTTAAAAGTATGTGAAGCACTAGTACAAAACACATAAACCACAAAGGTTAGCTTCCTTCCTACCCCCTTTGCCTCCATACTTTTTGGAACATACTATTTTCCTTGTCCAAAATACCTCTTGCCTTCCAAGGCACTTTTCTATCTGGTAAGTTCCTATTCATCCTTTTATTTCTCTTAAAGGAAGCCTTCCCCACCCCAATGGCAAAGTTCATTGCTCCTTATCTCCTCAAACCCTGAACATGCTATATGGACCTATAAATGTTGCTTGCCTGCTCATCTAACCCTACCCACCTGTAAGCTCATTCAGAGTGTAAAATATAGCTCATGCATCTCCTTAGCCTCAGCACCTATCCCAGTCTCCTTTACATAGGAAAAACTCGGCATTTACTACATTAATAAGTTAATGCACTGATAACTATGCATGTAATCTTGGACAAATTACTGAATCTCTCTGTACTGTACCTCAGCTGCTTCCTTTGTAAAATGAGGACATTATTAACCATATTATAGGACTGTCAGGAAGAATAACTACAAAAGCTCCATGAGGGCAGGGACTTACGTTTTTTGTTCACTGCTGAATCCCCAATGCCTAAAACAATGCCTGACACACAGTAAGCACTCAGTAAGTATTTCTAGCCTGACCCAAGCACCACAGTCCATGCAGAGTGCTTGGCATACCGCCTGACCTAGGCGGTCAATAAATGTTAGCTATTATTAGTAAATTTCTATTCCGGTCAGGGTCTACCTCACTCAACACACATCGAAGCTGTTAAATTATCAGACACTCTTTTAAGATGACATTTTCCTCGTCATGTAGCTATTCCCTTAATCACCCACACCAAGCCCTCCCTCCTTCCCAGACCCTCCCTGCCAACCTCAGTTCCCAGGAAGCACAGGTCTCTTCTGAACTACCACGGTCTGCATTGTTAGGGGTCCTTGCTGGACCCTGGTCATCCTGAGTCCCCAACTAGCCTGTGAACCCCCTGAGATGCCTTCTGTCGCCCCCTCAACAATACAGAGGGACTGATGGTTGGTCTACCTACTTAGTGAGCCAGGCTACTGACTCACAACCCCCTGCCTTTAATACACCCTCCCCCTACACACATACCCCTATCTTCAATCTCTCTCTACCCCTGTCTCGACGCCTTCACCTCCTTGCAAAAGTCTGCCCATCATTTACCAGAGTCCATCTTTGGGGTATGGTTCAATTCAATCCATTTTAAGTTCCCCCAGGCATTTCTCACCCGGCACTCCCCTTCGACACCATGGAAAGCCCGAGATCTCGCGAGATTTGGCTTCCGCTCAAAGGAGCGGTCAGGGCTGCCTGATTCCACCGTTCTCTTAAGTAGCCCCTGAGGCTCGGTGCATCCCAGCCCATCACCACACAGCACACCCTTCGGGCTCCTCCTGCTCCCTGTTTGCCTTCCTGGGAAACTCCATACTCCACCCACCCGGCCCAGGCCGCGGCCCACAGGTGTCCTCCTTGGTGTTTTGTAGAAGAGAGACTATTTCATGAGGGAGGGGACTGCGTGACGGGCCCAGCTCCCCGATTGCTTAAGGTGCTGAAAGAGAGAGTACTGACCCGAGGCTGCTCTTCAGGAGATAAGCTCGAGGGGCAGGCAGTGATGGTCACCGGGGATAAATTTTAGATGCCTGCGGCTGCTGAGAGGAACTGCCGGCCCCGAGGATGTACAATGGAACAGTGAGAGCGAGTTGTGGCGGCCTTGGACCTTGGCAGGCATCAGATACGGGCCCCGGGGTCCCGCTCCAGAAGCCTCCGCTGCCCGGGCTCTTGGGGTTTCTGAAGGCTAGAGATTTGGGACCGCGCATGCGCAGTTCACTGGCCCAGTGCAGCCTGGGGCGGTTCTTCTTCCGCGCAGCCTTTCGACCAAAGCCTTTCCGCTCACATGTGGGATCCCCTGGAGCCCGGAAGTGCTGCGCTGTGACTAGGGGGTCGGGTGGGGTTTGCGTGATAGGTGGTGTGATTTAGACTTAACCAACTTCCGAGGTGACTAAGACAAAGTTCTTGTGGTTGAGGAGCCGGGAGAAGTAAAAGATGCTTTCCCTGCCATTCATATTTGTCTCATCCTTCAGAGTCCCCTAAGGAAATGCTGCCCTCCAGGAAGCTGCTTCTAGGGAAGTGACTTCCAGGGAAGCCACTCTGTTTTGAGTATCCCTTTGTACGACTCCCCCTCAGGGGCTGTGTACTGCAGGAGAGGAGGGATCGAGGGAAGGGGGAGCACTGTTGGATTCAGCACTTGTGTCTGGGGTGCCCTGAGTAAACAGGCTTTCCCTGAGGGCCTCAGAGTGCTGGAGAATTCTTAGCATCTCCGTCTCCCAGGAGCTCCTGGCATGCAACTGACACTTGATGACTGTTTGTAACTAAGGAACTTATGCAAATTTTATTCTTTTCTTAGTATTAAACTGTTTCTCCAGGGGTTGGAGAGCCCCTCCAAGTCCTGGACTGTTGCAAGGGGATGTTAAAGGTCTGCTCAGTTAAAGAAGCAGTAAGCACTGCTTCAGAAAATCCTCCCAGCCCAGCCTGGAAAAATCCTAAGACTCAGGGACAGTTTTCTGTTCCTGTCTCTCCTGTACACATTCAAAGTGCCAGCTCTCACAGCTAGTTTCCTAACTCTGTGATTTATGATCTGTTTGGCCTTGGGAAAGTTAAGTCAACTCTCTGAGCCTTGGTTCTCTCATCTGTAAAATGGAGGTTAATTTACCTTTCGTGGTTGTTGTGAGGATTAGAATTGATGTTTTTAACAGTGCTACAATTAATATAGTAAGAATTATAATGCATATAGCCTTTACTTTGTGCTTGGCACTGTTCTAAATGCTTGACACGTCAAGGGGATCAGGATATGCCACCCCCAAATATGCCACTTCGGCATAATGATTATTTTCAGCTGAAGGCAATTGAGAATCAGTAGCTGCAGAAAGAGTTCTCTGCCCTCCCCTTATCTGTCCAAAATCAAGGCATAAATTTTTCTTTGTGAAGGTGTTTTCCCCACCTCCCTGTACCAGGAAGAGGAGAATGACTCTTATCACTGGAGATGAAGAGTCGACACAGAGATGAGTTTGCATACACAGAGCCTAATAAAATAACCCGTATCTTCCATTAGCTCCCCCATATTTCCCCATTTATTTCACCTCCCCATGATGTATCATCCCCTGAAGCCCAACCTCCCCTCTGTTGTAAAAATGGTCTGTAAGCCCCCAAGTCTAACCACTTTTTTGTTTCATTTCTTTTTTGTGAAACTTTGTGCATGTAAATATTAATAATTATGTGTGCCTTTTCTCCTGTTAATCTGTCTTTTGTTAATATAATTCACAGGTCCTGGTTTCAGAACATAAAAGGGTAGAGGAAAAGGTTTTCCTCCCCAACACATGAATTCACTCATTTAATGCTCCTAACAACCCTATGAGGTAAGTGCTCTTATCCTAATTTTACAGAGGAGGAAACAGACACACAAAGAGGTCGTGTAACCTGCCCAAGATTGCGTGGCTCATTAGTTGTGGAGTTTGTGAGATCCAAATTGCTCAGGCATTCTGATTCCATGGTCCATGCTCTTAGCCTCTGCTTAATAAACAGTAGTTTTTACATTAGCTAACAATAAGCTGTAGTTATTCTCATGGTTAAAAATCTATAATTCTCTACCTTAAAGAAATACTCTGAAGATAGCCCTTTCTATTCTTCAATTGAAAAATATTTGAAGCTGGGAAAAAAGACATAGTTTATTCAAAGGTGATGCTGCAGGGAAAACATGGACATTACTGTGTAAAATGTTCAGGACCCTGAAATATTATGTGCAAACTTCAGGCTTCCCATTAAGCTATTTCCTAGAAGATTAAGTTCCAGCATAAAATACTAACTAGAACATGCACTTCTGCCTCAACAATATTCATTTTAAAACTTCCAATTTAAGTAAAACATTTTAACTCCAGCTTTTCATCCCATAGCTTGTCTTAACATCCCCAAAGCCTTCATGCAAATCCATTTTACTTTTCCATCACAAATTGTGGAGCTATTGTTTTCCTGGAATTGAAGAGAGAATTTATTCATATTTGACCTAAAGCTATAGATAATAAGCCACTGAAAACAGTTCCCCCAGACACACAACTATGTCCCTACCCAATATAGCAGCCCCAAAGGAATTCTTATGGCCTAGTTATATCCTCTGGGGATGGGGGTGAGGGTATTCAAACCGAATATGCTGACACTGCACTAACTATATACCAGGTACCCTGTAATGACACCTTTGGATAACACAGAAAATGACTGTGTTCCAAGGATGGGCTGTAATGAGAGGGGAGGGTACAGAGAGCCACAGGCTGCATTGTTTCCAATCTAACAACACAACTGGGGGCAGGGGCAGATGTGTGCTTGTTTTCAAACTAATAAATACTGTTGTTTTTGCACAAGGCTTTTGAGGAGAGCATGAAGTTTGAAAAGCCAACCAGCATTAGTAGATTTCTAGTTCCCCTACAAAGGTAGAAGTAGGCAGAGCAGCCTGACCAATGGAATTCTGTATGGCACTTGTTGGTCACTGATAAATTTTCCACCAAGTTTACAGATTTCCTCTTCACTGAAGCTCTATTACTTGGGCAAATGACTGGGCCTCTTTCAGCCTCAGTTTCTCTATCTGTTAAATGGGGATGAATTATAACAGGTAACTCATAGGTTACTGTGATACACACACATATGTACATAATATTTTTATGTTGTTAAATAGATAGAAAGAAAAATAGAACCTACACAGTACCTGGATCATAGTAAATTAATAATAAATGTTAGCTTCCCCTTATGTCTCCCAAGTTCCCCCTAATTTGATGGAAAAGAAAAAGTGAAATCATCCCATTTGGAATGAAAATGAAACCCAACCTTTCATGTGCTCTATGAAGACAAGATCCATTCAGACAAAAGAAACAGCTCAAAGCCAAGAAGCATCACTCTATAATCCTTTACAGAATGGTGACACTTGGCTGATTTGTCAAAAATCCTGCTACATATCCACACTGGGTCCTTCTAATGAATGTCAGATTTTAAGAATCAACGACATTGACATTACTCCATGGAGCAAAGACTGACGGCCCAACTTATAAATTCCCTGACGCATGTATTAGCAAGGAGGCAAGATGAGTTTTCTGTTCACTGGTCTTATTCTGCTGTCAAATTCTGGGGGACTTGCATTTCAAGCAATATACCTAATCTCTTTAAATTAAATTATCTTCCTTTCACCAGCCAGACATTTTTTTAGAAGAATATTATCAACTAAGTGGATCAGAAAATGTGGGTTTAAGTCTTGCTTCCTTGGTGAAATGATATTAAAATGAATGTTATTCCCCAGATAAATGATGTGTTCCAAGGGTCATACACTACAGCTGTTAGAAAGGTTTTTAAAAGAACCTTCAAATCAAAGGAGGAGGCACATATAAAATTAGAGAATTTCTTTCTTCAAAGGAATAGTGGGGGTGTTTTGCTTTTATCAGAACAATGATAACTTCCCCATCTCAATCTGACTTCTCCATTGATATTATTTAATCACCAATACTATTGAACTGTTAGGATGTGTGCAAAATACTTTTCTGTGTAAAAAATACTCTCAGCTTACCAGTTCATTGAGAAGTTGTTTTTAAGCTAAAATCCCACATACCTACCATTAAAAAATGCTAAGCGCTGCCTTTGCCTCATCCTCTCATCATATGGCCTATTTACTGCATAAAGCTATTTTATGGTGATGGTCACAAATATTGACCCCTCTTTTGGTGTAGTAAATGCTCACTTTGAGTTCCTGCTCAACACATACTTAGGCGTTAAAAATTTCCTTGTGATTTCAAAGCTAAAACAATCTAAGCCAAATTTGCCCAAAGTCTTATATCTAGTAGTTGGAACCCAGTCCTCTTGACACTCTGTAAGGCCAAGCTGAAATCTGTACTTTTACCTTTACTTTTAGGCCTTATTATAAAGCCTTCCTCAGTGAAGTCCAGACCGGAGGTCAGCACATTTTTTTTTCTATTAAGGATAAGATAGCAAATATTTTAGGCTCTGTGGGCCATATGGTTTCTGTCACAGCTACTCAACTCTGTGGTGCTATGCAAGAGCAGCCAAAGACAGTAAGTAAACGAATGAGTGTGATGTGTTTCAATAAAACTATGTCTTGGTTAGACTCATAACACACATATCATTAGCTGTGTTTATATCTTATCACCAGGACTAAGTAGTAAATTTGTTAAGAGTACAGAATCATCTTACCTTGCACTGCCAGCCAATCTAAGTCATGTAATACAATCTCTTTTTTTTAACATCTTTATTGGAGTATAATAGCTTCACAATGGTGTGTTAGTTTCTGCTTTATAACAAAGTGAATCAGCTATATGTATACATATATCCCCATATCTCCTCCCTCTCGCGTCTCCCTCCACCCTCCCTATCCCACCCCTCTAGGTGGTCACAAAGCACCGAGCTGATCTCCCTGTGCTATGTGGCTGCTTCCCACTAGCGATCTATTTTACATTTGGTAGTGTATATATGTCCATGTCACAATCTTGACATCAAGTAGTTTCTTAAAAGATACCTGATCATTGATCAAATGAGAGATGGAGGGAGGAATGTATATATACTTCAAGGGGTTCCTCCTGGAGATTTCTTGTTACTAGAATCAGCATTGTGGCTAGATAGCTTTAGTTCTACAAATGATGATACATACAATTCCATGTTCTGAGGAAGCTCTGAGGATCTTAGAATGTTTCACTCCTTTTTCCCCTAATTTACCCAATATCCATTTGATAAGGAGTGTTATTGCTAGTAAATAATTCTAGGAAATTAGATTGGTAGATTAAAATCACCAAATTGTTTTCTTGGTTATAAAATATTAAAAGCACACTTGCTTTTAAGTGAAACTTTCCAGTACTGAAGACTGGGGGGATATAACAAACCCTAAAAGAGGTTCCACCATGCTTGAACATTGTGGGACTATGGGAAGCCCCTAATGAGCTAAGTCTTTCAAGTAAGTTAGAAAGATAACATTTTCATTATACTTGACCGTTCTCTGAGAGTACCCCTTCCTGTTTCCACATTAGCTTGGAGAAAGCATGGGGTTTAATACCTGGCCATAGAGATGCTGTCTCAAAGACAAAGATACCAAATACACTGTACAGCCTATGAGAACACATGTCATCTTGTACTTAGAAATTACTGAGTAATTACTAAATGGCAGACAGTATTAATTCAGCTACTATCCCTGTTTGTTCAAGAGCTTTCTGTTCTATAATCTAGTCAAGTCTAGATTGCCATTACAAAATGGGCAATGGTTTTCACTCCACAATACAGGTAGAAATGAAATAACCTTGTGAAGGCAGAATTTTTTTCCTTCCTATCAATGAACTTATACATTGGAGATTATAGTGCTCTGGATGGTAATTATTTCTAAAGGCTTATAATCTATCTTGTGTGAATTTATCCCCTCCAAGGAAGGGGACAAAGCTACCCCTGCACCAGGTCGATAACATAACATGTGACTTCACCGTGACCAAGGAGAACATGGATGAATTTTGAAGGTGAGATCAACAGCTTTTCAGGAAGAATATGAAATTTTGTATGACTTTAATGAAAACATCATCCTTCTTTTTTAGGGTAATAACAGAGAAAGTCATGGGTGTGGCAAGAATGACAGGGCCTCCATAGCCCAAAGAGGAAGAGAATCAAGAATAAAGTCAGGGACTGGAATTTGAACATAAGTTTTAGACTAAAATTATTGAGACTAAATGTGGATTGTATGAGTGATTTTAAATCGGAAAAAATCTAAAAATTTAATTTTAGTGTGGAAAAAGGATAATATGATCATTAAGAGATTAGGCTTTAGCCCCAATCAACCTGAGTGTGAGTCCCAGCTCAGCCCATTCTCAGCTGTGTCACCTCTGGCGCACAGAGCACTCTAAGGCTCATTTTATAAGTTAGGTTTTAATCTAAACGAGAGGGATAATCATAGTACTCACCTAGGTTATTGTGAGAATAAGCGGAATAATGCATCAGAAGTGCTTGCCCAATGTCTGCAGCACAGGAAACACAAACACTCAAGATACGGTAGGTTTTATGGGATACCTGTGACCAGAATGGAGTAAAGTACACCATAATTCCTGTAACGCCAAAAGAGTACATAATACCCAGAGTACCTCCATGAAACTTGACCTGGCTGTGCCTGCCAGCCCTTATTTCTTCTTTTCTCACCATCAACAATCCTCAACCATTCATGCACCAAGATTTTATTGAGCACTGGCTGTATTCCAGGTGCTTTACTAATCAATGGTAACAAATTAGACACCTTCTGTCAGCCTAGATACTCTCTAAGTTACTCTCTCGGAGGGAAAGAAAAATATCTAAAAGGCAGAATGTGCAAAGTTCCACAATAGAGGTATGGACACTGAACAAGAGCAGGGTGGAAGAAGGCAAAGAGATCTCATTGGGGGAAATCACAGAGAGCTACCTAGAACGGGTAGTGTTTGACTTGGGCACTGAAGGATGGATAGGATTTTTTCTGATGGAGGTAGAAGAGGAAGAAGTGAATTCCAAATTAAAGGTTCAGTTGACGAAAGAGACAGGGGTGGTCAAGCACTGGGGGTCCACTTAGGGTCTAGTGAGGACTCTAGCTGCACTGGATAATAGGGTGGGTGGGAAGAAATGTTAGTAGAAGTTGTTGGAAAGGTATGGTGGGGACAGTGCGTGGACCCCAAGTGCCAGGCTGATTCAGAAGAACTTGCCCTCCAAGAGGCATGTTTTCTTTAAAAACAAACACCCATCAGTGGTCAAGCAAGGTGAGGACTGAGATAAAGCTAAAGGTTTGAACATTAGGAAGCCACCAAATGCAGTCACTTGAGGAGTTAGAAGTTGGTAAGGAAATGTGTTTTGACTTCTCTTCTAAAGAAAACTGGCCATAGCTTGATATGAGAAATAAAGGGTTTTGTATTTATTTTTGTTTCAAAAAAGGGAGGCCTATGCATATTTTAGGCTAAGGGAAGACAGCCAGAAGGGGCAGAAGAAAGAGCAAGAAAGAATGTACAGTAGAACTACCTTCTCCAAAAACATACTTCATACTAGCCATGAAGTTTCCTTATTTTGAAGACTTTGAATTCTGCAAAGATGAAGCTATTTCTTCTGCAGACACAGGAGCAAGACCAAGATGGTGAGTGAAAATACTTGAAGATCCTCTGGTTAAAAGGGGGTAGATTGAAAGCTCTCAAGTTGTAGAGCCTTGAGCAGTAAAGATGATGGGACTTAATCTTCTCCAGGTGCAAGGAATGGAAATAGGCATAAGAGTCTGAGAAGCCTGGACAATGGTTGGTTCAGCCACTATGGAGAATGCAGCAGGTAGCTGACAATAAATTTATGGAGCCAGAGGCCAGCTAGGGTAATAGAGACCAGCTATTGAGTGGACCATATTACCACTGTTTTCATGACTTTCTCTAGACATGGGAGATGAGAAGGCAAGCAATACAGGTTCCTCAAGTTGGAAGTTGTCGAGGAGGAATGGTGGTATATGATATCACTGGTAGTGGAAGACAATAGGGAAGAAAGAATTCTATGAAAGGAAGGAGTAGGTGACCATTGGGTTTTGGCCAGAAGGGAAGGAAAGTGGTTCCAGGAGAGGGATCAAGGGACTGATCCCTTGGCTTCGATGCTGAAGACTAACAAGTACCTCATGAGGAGCTAGGGTACAAAGTGGAAGGTGGGAGTAGAGAGAGGTAGAAGGTGAGGGATTCTGCTCAGAAAAAGGAACTTGTGACTTCTGAATCTTTTCTGGCCCACACATTTGTGACACCAAGAATGATAAAACTTTAGGTCGTCAAAATTTGCTTGCATTCTCTTCTGCATTTAATATATACTGTCAAATACGTTATGTAAGCACCTTGTCAGTATAATAAAATTGTGAGTTTCCTGAAAGCAAGCATAACACACTCCTTTCTTTCATAATGCTGAGATATGTAATAAGATAGAGGTTTGTCATCAGTGACCAATAATTACTGATGAACTGAAGTGAAATTCATTGACAGT
Organism: Monodon monoceros; assembly: GCF_005190385.1. Lineage (NCBI taxonomy): Eukaryota > Metazoa > Chordata > Mammalia > Artiodactyla > Monodontidae > Monodon > Monodon monoceros. The sequence continues at coordinate 64,853,580 of NW_021703778.1, forward strand.
CATGGTGCTTGACTTCTCAAAGTCACTACTCTCCTTCTCTGTAACTGCCGAGGATTCCACTATGAGAGGTGCAATCAGGACATTGCCCAGGTACCTCCTGAGGCATCGAAACTCCATTTCTGGCACTTAAAATCTAGAATATGCTTACAGATTCATAGAACAACCCTTGGTAGCTTTAATCCATCCAGGGATTGAGAAACAGTTTATTGTTGTGGCTAAAAGGATGGTTTTTAGAAGCCAACAGCCCTGGATTCCAGTCTGAGCCCAGCCACTTATTAAGACTGTGACCTGGGACTTCCCTGGTGGCACAGTGGTTAAGAGTCCGCCTGCCAGTGCAGGGGACATGGGTTCGAGCCCTGGTCCGGGAAGATCCCACATGCCGCGGAGCAACTAAGCCCGTGCTACTACTGAGCCTGTACTCTAGAGCCAGCGAGCCACAACTACTGAGCCCGCATGCCACAACTACTGAAGCCTGCACACCTACAGCCTATGCTTGGCAACAAAGAGAAGCCACCGCAATGAGAAGCCCACACACGACATCGAAGAGTAGCCCCCGCTCGCCGCAACTAGAGAAAGCCCACATGCAGCAACGAAGACCCAGCGCAGCCAAAAACAAATAAATAAATAAATAAATTTTTAAAAAAAGAGTGTGACCCTCTATCAATTATTTAGCTTCCCTATTCTCTGTCTCCAATCTGTTAAAAAAAAAAAAGTAGTGGTGGAGTGGTACAGTATAAACCTCATGGGATCTTTGTATAAAGCATTTAGCACAGAGCCTGCTATATAGCAATCTACCAATAACAACAGCAACTGTTTAGAAACATACACTGCAGTGCTTATGCTACCTCTAAGCTTTAAGCAAAATTCTGGAGAATTCTGATAGGAGGAAGAGAAATCTTATAATCTCTACAAATCTTAACCTCTCTTTGCATCAATCTCCTTATCTGAAAATAAGAGTAATCTAATGCCTACTTCAGAGACTTGTTGCAATCATTCAATGAGTTAATATTTGCAAACTGCTTGAAACAATGTCTGAGAGCAATAAGCACCATTCAGGTATTTTTAGGGACTCTGGGTTTGTGATGAAAGGTTCTGCAAGTCAGCTGTCATTTGCAGTTTCTTTCTCTTCAGGAAGATTCTAGGAATAAATGTGTGGCCATGGTTCTGTAAGGCCTGGACTATAAGCCAGCTTCTCAGAATGTCTTGTCTGAACAGGCTGGCATCCCCATTATCTTTATATAATAGTCTAAAAGAAATTACAAACTCTTCTCATTACTAACTTCTTCTTTCCAGTTCCCATCAATATCATCCTGGCTCTTCTCCCAAGTCCACGGCACACATCTCCCAAGCTGCTCTATGTTGGGTTGAAGTGTCTTGCCCAATCAAGGTGGCAGATGGTCTGTGGTTGTATCTGAGAGTTCTCACAGAGAGAACCAGGTTGACCTTTGAAGTTCCTGCGTTTCTCCAACTCAGGACATATGAGTGGGGCCCATAGGTGGAGTACTGTGGGAAAATGTCAGAAGACTCAAGTTCAAGTCCATGTAATTTTCTAGTTTCAGAGAGGGTGCAAGTAGGTGCACCTCCAGCCAAATGAGCCCAAAGAAGTGTTTCAATTCATCAGTGGAGTGACAAGGGTTCTGCTGGGTCAGCCTCAGAGCTGAGGGGGGAATGTTATGTAGCAGAGGCAGTAATAGGAAATGATTTGAAGGATTAAAAAGGAAAAGGAGGATGGCTTCTTTTCATCTCTGAAAGAAAAACTGCACAGGCTAGTCTTAGCAGAATTGCTAAGTAGGCACATTTCAAGGAGAAACACTTTCCTTCCTTCTCTCCCCTTCCATTCCCATGCCTCTGCCACACTTCCACCCCATGCCTTGACTTTTCTCAGACTTTTCAGGCTCCCAGAACCGACCAAGTTAGGTGGACAAACCAAGCACCAATTAGAACACTCACAAAACAGGGACAATGACATAAATATATTTTGCCATCATAGGAAAAACCAAAACTGAGTTTGACTTTTTTACCCTAATTTTGTAAAATAAAACTGTCTTTGGTTTGCACTGCATACTGGAGGCAATGGACCATTATGTTCTCCGTGCTTGGGGCCTCCATGGTTCTGAAAGCCTTGCCTCTGGCCTGCGCCCCCTGGTCTCTAGACCCACTGGTCCCTCAGAGGCCTGATACAGATTGCTGAAGCTGATGACTAAATGATGCCAAAATGTCTGTGATTGCCAATGCATTAGGATGGGAGCTCCATCCAGAAAACCCATTTGTATCTTAACAGGAACTTCAAGGAGATGGATGGTTAGATAGATGGATGATGGATACGTAGATAGATGATTAGATGATAGATAGATGATAGATAGATAGGTAGATAAAAGCAAGGGAATATTCCAGGCACCTTGATAGATCAGAAAAGTAGATGTTTGTAGAAAGAACTCTTTCTGCTTCCCTCAAATCTTATTGCATTAGTGGCTGTGGTTGATCCTGGAGTCTGTCTTTGCGGGCTATTTTCATCTAACTTTCAAATAACAGGTCTGGCAATAGGGCTGGTGGGTAAGGGTGGGGGAAACACCTCCTCTGAGTCCTTTACTTCCACCTGATCGTCAGTTATCCACAGAAAGTAACCCTGGGCACCTTTCCTACTGTGCTGTTAGTTTATTTTTCTTCTACAGTCTGTACCCAAATATGTAATTTTTCCTCTTCTTGGTTTGTAAACGGCTCAGTCACTAGGGAAAAAAAGCACAGTGATTACTAATGGGAGATGCCACTAAAGTTTCAGCTGTGAACAGGAGAAATCCAAGATGACCCATCATCTAAATGTCAACGCAAACACCATGCCATTCAGAATGAAACAAGGAAGGCTGCATGCAGACAGCCAGAGTATATTACCAACTGCATATTTAGCTCCAGAACTCTTGAATCTTTGCAAAGAAATTTAGGGACTTCTCGCTTGATTAAATAGCCTGTGATGGAGGATTCAGTTGTTCCCCACAATAGTTGCATGCAAATGATAGATTCACATGGACTACAGCACCGAGAGCCCTTAGGGGGCTGTACATTTTTAAGTAATTCTGCCATTGTTTTTGCATAGTAATTGGAAACTTACGTTCTATTGGGATGTGATTCTTATTAGAAGAGAAGGTAGCTGCTCTCTGCTACAGGATTCTATTCATTTAGGGTCGCGGGGACTTAAAGACAGAGGAAGAGCCTGCATTTATGCTCTAAAAGGGGATCTGCATTAAACACCAACAAATCTCTAGCCTGCATTAAAAGCTAACTTCCACTTTCTACTTTCATCTGCCTCTTTTCCCAGCTTCCTATTATTTATTTAGCCTGATTCTGCTTTGCGAATAAGTGACTCCCTAAAGACTGAGTAGTAACTAGAGTTAAATTAGTCATGTAGGAGCAGCAAATTAGTAAATGGCACCCCCGTTACCAGAGAAAGGCTGTATCATGTGATGTGCTTAACGTGCTATTATCATCCAGAAGCAGGAGCTGTGTCCTGTGTGTATGATGCGTCTCAGCGGTCCCGCTCACCATACAGCGTGGGACTTGGCTGGGATGGAAAGCTGTGGGGTCACCTAACCATACCCTCCCACCCGTTTCTTCCTTGTGCTTCTTGGATATTTGAGTGAACGCTAGCCTAAGTCAGGGTCATAGAATGCAACTGACAGCCTCACAGGAAAGGTCAAGTCTGTGACATTGCGAAACTCCACTAACATAAATGAGGACGATCAGCCAGCCGCGCAGGGAAGAAGGGGGAGCAGAAGGGCTTTGCATTCTTGCTATGCAAAGTATAGGCTTTGGACCAGGAGCATCAACATCACCCAGGAGCTTATTACAAATGCAGGCTCTCTAGCCCCACCTAGACTTCCTGAATCAGAATCTGCACTTTCACAAGATGCTCAGATGATTTTTATGCACATTCATGTTTGAGAAGCACTGGCTCACATCTCTAAATGTCAGCATCCAACACACAGAGACCCTGTGAGCCTTAGTCAATCCTCTACTGACAGTGTCTGGACCAGTGCCTGGCACATAGTAGGCACTCAAATATCTGTGAAATGAATAGAATGGGCATGAAAAAAGAGAAGGGAAAAAAAACTGCATGGAAACATAAAATAACTTTGGCAGCAATGAAAAGGGAGAGAGGGAGGAAAAATCAAGTTCAAAAGGAAAAAGGAAAATCAAAGGCAGCACAAAGCATACGGCGGGCGGGGGGGGGGGGGGCTTCCCTGGTGGCGCAGTGGTTGAGAGTCCGCCTGCCGATGCGGTGGACGCGGGTTCATGCCCCGGTCCGGGAGGATCCCGCATGCCGCGGTGCGGCTGGGCCCGTGAGCCATGGCCACTGAGCCTGCGCGTCCGGAGCCTGTGCTCCGCAACGGGAGAGGCCACAACAGTGAGAGAGGCCCGCGCACCAAAAAAAAGAAAAAAAGAAAAAAAAAAAAAAAAAAAAAGCATCCAGGGGGCTCCACCTGGCTGGTGGAGATGGGCTGTGGCCCCACCTACTGGCCAGAGTGGCTGGAGTGCCATCGTTGTCCATGACCTTCATTCACAAGTCTCTGCCTCTCCCACTGGCCTTAGGATGCTGGCCCCTCTATCTTGCTCCACCAGGCCTGTTAGGCACGATTATCTGTCCCACACAGCACTATCAGTTAAAGCGGAAGATTAAATGCACCAATGTAAACTCTTTACAGTGTCTTTAAAGTTCTGACCTCTGGGTTTTAGTGGATAGGAGGTCAATGGTGATTTACAGTAATCGGTCTCCTGGCGGGCTCGTGAGCCCAGAGCTTGAGCTTTCCAGCTAGAGAGGAATCATCAGGACCCTAACTATTGAGAGAGAAAATAAGTCAATGTGTCCCTGTAGACGAAAAAATAAATCAACCCCAAACTCTGTTTTGTCCTCAATTCCCTTTTCATCTGGTCTGGTGGAGGAGAGTGTGGCCATACACGTGAAGGCAGGAAACTGAGTGTGCATGAGTCTGGGGTATGTGGAGAGGAGGGTATGTTTGTTTTCCTGGACGTGACAAAATGAAAGAGACTATTCAGCCCCCAATTAGGTTAATTAATCCAAATATGTAATTGTTTTCAATTTTTCAATTAGACCGGTATGGGAAATCACTAACTGAATGGATTTACTGAGTTTTGGATTTATATCTTACTCAAAAGTAAGATGCTTTTGATATGATAATGGCTAATATCTATTGGGATCATGTGGGCACTCGGCTGAGTACTTTATTTGCTCATTCAGTCCAACAACTCAATGAGATAGGAACTATTATTATCACCTTTTTAGATGTGAGACAACTGAGGCACAGAGAGGTTAGGTAACTTGCCCAGGGTCACACAGCTGGTAAGTAAGTAGGGAGTAGAAAATACAGGACTCAAACCCTGGTCTATATGATTGCAAGCCAGTGCTCTTAACCCCTCCACTATCGTGCATCTCTCTTATGTTTTTTTAATAAAGAGAAATGAAAGAGAGAGAGAGACATAGAGTCAGAGATGGTTAGGAAAGGGAAACTAGAAGCTAGCAAATTACCCTGTGTGGCTAGAACTTACACTGTATAAAGAGAAAAGGCTTTTTAGGAGGGTGATGGTTTTAGAGAACTATTTGCAAGGTTGAATTCACCTCTTCTGGCCACTCTGAGGCAATTTTTTAGATTTCAAGAGTTATTTAGCAAATGGATCTTAGTGACCCAAGGAAAGAAAATGCTGTCCTTAAGGAGGAAAAATGTATTATTTTCTTCTGGTAGGATCAGGAGCTACTGCTGATTTGAGAAGAGAAATGGTCTCTAAGATCCAGCAAGACATGACAATAAGAGAGTCACAAATTTCTGTTTCTCTGCCCGGTCTTCCTAGGCCTGACTGAGCTAGGCCAGTAATTAGTATAACTTCATGTAAAATGTAATCACTATTTCTCTGATGGGGTCAAGCTCACAATGGAGGGGATTCTGCTGTCCAGTTTCACTAACCTCTCTGGCTCCATTTTTCTGGCTGGGTTGAGGTTTATCTCTTTGTGCAATTCAGTTTAATAATTTAAAAAAAAACCCTAGAAACTAAAAGTAGCATATGAAAATTTGCAATGCATATAATTGTATTATAATTGGAGCCTCCAAAATAAGTTATGGCATTTATTTATTCATGTACCACATACCCTGTGGTCCCCTGGGAAAAGAAATGTTTAAATTAAGATGTATCATAAGACAGAATGCAGTGTTTTACACACTCAATTACAGCTCACTAGCATGTAGCTAGTGCTTATAAGATTTGCTCCCTCATACTCTGGCCTTGATTCTGGACATTTTTACCAAAAAAAAAAAGTCCCCTAGTCTCACTCCAAATTTGAAAAGCTCATATTATTATTATTCTAACATATACTTCAATTTTATTTTTAGTTCATTTCCAACCAGGAAGATCTATTAACTTGATGAGGGGAGAAACATCAAAAAGAAACTCACAGTACATGCAAATAGAAATGAAAATCCTCTTTGCTTTATTATAATTTCCACCCTAAAAACATGTGCATAATTCATGATGGGGGATAAGGGGAAAGTATCAGATGTAGGGCTGGGGACCAACTTTTTAATAACGATTAGTGCTGTGAAAGCAGAAGCTTTTTTCTAATGAGTCAAGAGCATGAGACAGAAACTCACAGAGGCAATGTCAGTTTGATCTTTCACCTTTACGTCTTTGGAAACAGGGAGAACAGAAAAGAGGTTTACCCTTTAAACTTTCTGAAATGACCGTACATTTAATGAACTAAAATGTCAAATATTTGAAACTTTTAAGAAATCTTGCTCTTTTGCTTAACACACAAGATCACGTTAAAAAAAAAAAATACTCAGTAGATATTCACATCCGTAACCTTATCTTTCTACAAGGAAAGAAAAAAGGCACGGAACTCTATGGGGGTGCCCAGGCTGCTGCTTTACTGCGCTTCCACCTTGGCCAAGGACAAGATCTGCCTTCAGGAGGTGAGACCTTGACCTAGCCAAAGGGAAATGGCCACTGTGAGAGGGGGCGCTTCTTCTTCCCGGACACAAGTGCAAACTTTAATGAATCCTCTCCCTCTGCCACGCGCCCCAGACGACGATGGGAAATCTGAGTGCACCTGCTGCATCCCCCTTCATATCACGTTGCTGTTATGAAAAATAGTTTGCTATTTTGGAACCCCCTGGCAGCCAGAGTGAATCGCCCAGGGCCCCAAGCTCGTTTATCTTGTGTCAGAAGCAAAGCCAAATGAACGCCACCTCGCCCAGCACCTGAAGAATGGGAAGAAGCTCAGAGAGAGTAAAAATAACCAAGGGCTGGGAAATGGTGCCGAGATAGGCGGCCTGTACTGGTTAAGCAGGGCTTCTTGCAACCCCTCTGACATTTTAGAGCACAGCACTTGGAGACAGGAGGCGGAGAGCATTTCCCACAAAGAAGCGAACTTTGGGGGTCTGAGGTCTGGGGTGCAGGGGGTTGTTCCTGCCCAGTTTCATCCAGTTCTGGAAAGCTGGGACTCTGATGTTATAAAGGGAACTCCCATTGGCATCCGGGCCTTTCTTTCTGGGGTCTGCTGGGCTTGGACTGGAGGTGTGGACATAGACAAGGGGCATTCCTAGGACCTGGGCAAGTCCGGCCAATCAGCCAGTTTCACATTCTCTCCCCCTCCCTCAAACCAGAGGATGGTTGAGGGTGAGGTCATGAGACTTGGGCTGAAGGAAAAGGTATTAAAAAAATAATAATAAAAGGCAGAGGGAGAGAGAGAAATAAGAGGAGCTGGAAAGGCTTATGGCACAGACTAAGCTAGTATCCGAGTTTTAAAGATGGATAGGATTGAGGCTGTGAAGAGGAACAATGAACAATGAAGTTCTACCAGTGGGTGGTGGGGGGGTGAGGGAGTGAAAACAAATAGGTAGTTGTGAGAATGAACGTGTAATTTGCTTATCAATGTTGCTTTCAGAAGCCACAATCAGATATTATGGTTTCAAAGCCTTCATACACGAGTCTTGAGTCTGCAACTTACTTTCTGTGGCCCTAGGCAAGTTCCCACCTTAAAACTTCAGTCTTCCTCATCTTCAAGATAAAAAGGAGGCATCCATAGTCCCACCATATACAAATCAGTCACTACAAGGATTAAGTTAGAAAAGTAAATGTGTCTAGCAAACACCTAATAGAATGAGTGTCTGGTCAGTGTCGTTGAGTCACAGAGGTAGAGTCTGAGGAAGGGCAGTACCCCTGAGAGAAAAAGACAACACAAGGGAGGAAAGGAGAAATCAGAGAGGAAGTCATGAACTACCTCTGGTCTGCCAGGAACCATGAAAACTGAAGCCACAAGTATACTGACCTGACAGACCTTCCGCTTCTTTATAAGCAGTCCATGGTTCTGAAATCATCCAGAAAAAATAAAAATTAAAAAAAATGAAAAAACAAACACTAGGTGCTTACAGGGCCCCAACACCTTGAAACAGAAACAATGTCTGAGAAAAATAATCAGAAATGATGCTGGGCTCATTAACACTAGAAGTTAAGAGTTTTCCATAATTTTAGGTTCATGTTTCAGCATTTCTGATGTCAATCATTTACAATAATTAAACACTGAGATAACACTGAGATTATGTGGGTTGGAAATAAATGCGGGTCTTCACTGAATGACCCAAATCTGTTACAGTTAAAAGGGGACTGGAAGGCATTGAGATCTTAGGGCATGAAACCCCTCTTCTGCTTTAAGAAAAATCTAGCCCAAGTCAGCAGAAACAGAAAGTTTACCATCTGTTTGTTGGCTTTTGACATGGTTATTTCAGTTCAGTTCCAAAAGGAAAGTTGTATCCAATACAATTATTTTTAGAGTATCTCAAAATTATTTGTATTGGGGGTAAATAAAGCAAGGAAAATGTTATTCAGCAAAATTTAGTCCATTAGTTTCAAAGACTGTGTCCTATCTTTCCGCAAGCAATACAATCTGGCAACAACAACAATCCTTGGATTTGGGGACCAAGGACAAGCAACAAGGCACTGTAACTTTTCCAAATGCCCCAAACTGTCATTCCTGTAGAAATGGGATGTATAGGGCATAATGTAGACAAGAACTAGAAGACATTGCTTGAGGCAGCCCTTCAATTCAATTCAGTTCCAGGGTGTGACTCCAAGTCAGATGTGCTTAACAAATTGGAAATACTGTTGCAATGGAAGAGTGTGGCTTTTTAAAAAGCAAAGCCAAAGCAGCACAATTCAAAATGTTATGTGCATGCTCCCGGTGTTCAGATTACAGGTAGGACCTTGTGTAGCAAGTTCCAAGCTCAGAAACTCCTCACAGTTCTCTATACAATGCCCGAAATGTGTCACCTGTGCCCAAAACAATGTGATAGCACCACTGGTTGGGGGTCTCAACTTCAGGGTACCAATGACCGTACTCTTCAGGATTATACAGAATGATTTCTTTTTTTTTTTTTTTTTTCCAGAACAGGCTAATATCCACTTCCAGAAATAGTTACCTAAGGGAAAGTTTGCCTAAGGTGGTTGTTGGCAGAGGATGTCTCTGGGTATAACCTATTCGTACAAATCTTCTGGGAATTCTCTGCAGGGGTTTTGTGAATGGGTCCTTATAAAAGCCAAGTGCAGCCAATGATTTGCTGATACTGACTTATGGCTACTCCTCCATCGTGGCACTTAGAGCTTCATCTTACACAACCAATGGTTACCTTAAGAGAGATTCAGCCATGATAAATTTGTCTCTGATACTGAAGTACCTGAACTAGTTGAACATGTCAGTTTATCCTCAACTATACTTGACCTTATGTTTCAGATTTGCTTGAAAGTTTCTTTTGTACTCCAGCCTTTTGTTTTCAGAAGAAATGCAGAGGTATATATGTGTAATTTCATCTTCACACGTTCTGATACCACTGTTAGACATCAATCCTTATGACAATGTCTCTTCGGTCATTTGGTAGATTCCTTAGCTGTTCCCTGAATTCTAGTATGTATGTCACATGTTGCTACAGTCTTTATACTTGAAGATCAGTTTGGCTGGGTATAAACTCCTTGGCTCACTGTTTATGTCATTGAGTATCCTAAATATATTTCTCCCTTGTCTTCACATAGTAAAGCATTGCTTTTGAAAAGACTTAAGACAATCTGATTTTTTTACCCTCTCTTGTGAATGATTCAATATCATGGTGTGGATGCTCAGAGAAGCCTTTTCTTTCCATTTTTAAGCCCGTTTGGCCACATTGGATTGATTTTGCCAGGAAAAAAAAAGAACATTTTTAATGTATATTTTTTATTTACCTTTTATATCAAGAAAGTTTGTTTGAATTAGAGTTTTTAATATTAATTCTGTTCCATGCTTTGGTTTCTTTGTGGGGAACTTCTTTTATACACTTATTGGATCTTCACTGCCTATCTTCTGTATCACTTCTGCTCTAATCTGTTTTATTTATTTGTCAATTTCTTTTTGATTTAAACAGTTTTTTATCTCTTTTCCATCTTCTATTTCTCGTAAGGAATTTTCTGTGGTGTTTATTCACTCCTGTGTTCCTTCTCATCAAGTCCTCATTTCTAACATTTTATTTTATTTTTATTTATTTTCTCAGTTTAGATAGATCTTTTTTCTTTTTAAAAAATTTATTTATTTTATTTTTGGCTGTGTTGGGTCTTCGTTGCTGCACGTGGGCTTTCTCTAGCTGTGGCGACCAGGGGCTACTCTTCGTTGCAGTGTGGGGGCTTCTCATTATGGTGGCTTCTCTTGTTGCCGAGCTCGGGCTCTAGGCGCGTGGGCTCCAGTAGTTGTGGCTCGCAGGCTCTAGAGTGCAGGCTCAGTAGTTGTGGCACACAGGCTTAGTTGTTCCATGGCATATGGGATCTTCCTGGACCAGGGCTCGAACCCATGTCCCCTGCATTGGCAGGTGGATTCCTAACCACTGCACCACCAAGCAAGTCCTAGATTTTTTTTCAAACTACCTTTTCTCTTTTTTCCATTCATATAATTTCTGAATTTTTCTAATTCATATTTTTGTTGTTCTTTCATAGCTTCTATTATTTTCTTACATCTACTTTGAAATATTACTTTATAATTTTCATCTATATTGTGGGCATGCTTTTCTGCTTTCTTTGACTGTCTACAGTGATGTTTATTGGGTCTTTATAATGATTTGTGTGGGATAGGGTTTTTTTCTTACAATAATTTGTATGAGATTTGCCCACAATCCTTTTCTGTTTCTTGTTTTAAGTGAAAAAACTTTTTCTGTGCTAGAAGGAGAAGATGAACCAGGATAGCATTCTTAGAGTCATAGCTCTACAGCTCCCTTTTCTGTTATTTTTGTTAAGTGCTCAAAATCATTTGCCCTGATACTTCCTGAGATGTGCTGACTATGCTCCCCTTCCCTACTTTTTTCTTCTTCTCTTTGCTCCTATTGTCCCTAACCTAACCAATTTGAATTCTACTCACAGAAGTTTCTCCTCCCTGGGGGAATCACCTTGTAAGGAGGACTTGGATGGTCAGTATCAAAAGCACATAGGTCCTAGATTGCTCTGGCAACACAAGCCTTACCCATGAATTCTACTCTGCTAACTTCTTTTCCAGTTTTGGCTGCTCTCCTTGGATTAGCTTGCTAAGCTTCCTGGTGAGCATCGGTTGTTAACTTGGGAATTCTCAGTCAGTTCATAAGAAGCCCCTCTTTTTTCCTGTCTACTTTCTCCTTACCATGCTGGTCCAGTTGATATTGATCAATATTTGGCATTTGTGGGGATACCTTTTCACTTAGTTTTATTGTACATGGCTTTTGGTTTTGCTCTCCTAGTTACTCTGTCTTTTTTTTTTTTTTTTTTTTAATGGGTGGCTCTAGGGAGATTTAAAAAAGTACATCACAGCCATGACCATCTCCCAGAGTTTTCCCAGTGCCATTTTAAGTAATATCAAAAAGTAATTCTGGGAATACAATAAATCAATTAATTAAAAAAGAAAAACTACCGATACATGCAACAAAGTGGATTAATCTGAAAAACAGTATGTTAAGCAAAATAAGGCAGACACAAAAAAGTATGCACCATATGATTCCTTTTATATAAAGTTCATGAACAGAAAACCAATATATGCTGGTAGAAGTTAGAATATGGTTAGTTCTGTAGCAATCGTAATTAACAGGAAAGGGGCATGAGGGAACTTTCTGGAGGGGTAAAAATATTCTGTAACTTGATCTCTATGGTGGGTACCTGGGTACGTAAATATAAAAAGTTTATCTAGCTGTACACTTAAGATTTATACATTTTACTGTATGTAGACTATACTTCAATAAAGAATTTTTAAAAAATATATATTTTTAAAAGTAATTCTGATTGCCCCCAAAAGAATTTCAAACTACATTCTAGTTTCTTTCAACTTAGCACAATGCCTGCAACATAATAGGAATGCAGTAAATGACTGTTAAATGGATTAAGTAAATTATCCACTGAAGCCATATATGACTTCATCTCTTACTACCATGTGTCAGCTTCTTTTCTAAAACCAGTTTCTTCATCTCTCATTAGATAATGTGTTGATGACCACTGAAGGCCATAGTCATTACTTTTGTTCAGTTTAATTTAGAGAATTTTGATTGTACATCTCCTATGTTTTAAATACTATTTTAGGCACCATGAGGTATAAAATCATGAATGAAACTATTCTTAACTGCCAACTTCTTACAACATAGTCCAGTCTTTTAAATAGCACTTAATCTATAAATCTTAAATGGGAAGATCCTCTTCTACAAATACATAAGAAAAAGGCTGTAAACTAAACAGTGGGTTTAAAAATCATTGTTTCCAAAAGATACTGATCAAGGCACAGCTACTTAAAATCAGCACAATACTAGCCATCATTAGGAAGAAAATGCTGAGTAAGAAACAAGGATTTGGGTATCAGTTGTGATAGCTGGATGCTGGTGACAAGGAATCACAACAAGGAGAAGGAAACATTTGCTCCAGTTCTCTGACAAACCCAGAACCCCAAGACTAGCAACTTTGGAAAAATAGGAGAAAATATCATGTATGTCGTGTTCTCATGATGACCACCTTTACCAGTGGCTGGAGCATCAGCTACTCTTCTTCCAGCATACCCCCACCCCCCAGCTAATTAAACCAGCAACACCAGAATAAGCAACAGTACATGAAGTTTTCACAAGGGTAGATTCAGAAGAAATAGATAAAAGGATATTCTTTTTCATACAGACAGGACTTAACATAGGAGAATTATTGAATCAAGATGAGATATTAACTGAGATGATAACCTATAAATTAACAGTTGAACAATATATTATGAGGCTCTATAAAATTTTTTTTGGTTTCTTTTCCTACCCTTTTGGTGTCAACACTGACAATCTTGAAGCTGCTGTTAGAGCATATTTTGAGCAGGATGTGTCTGACCCTAGATCCCGTGTCTTATGCTCAGTTAATATTCGTGGGTGAAGTGAGACAGGAAATCTTATGAGAATAGAAAAGGGTGGCTTGATAATATCCCTTCTGCCATTAGCTCTCAGAGCCTCTTCAGAAAGGTCAAACTCACATCTTTCACATTCTACCATTGTTCTTGAACGTTAAAATCTTCAATATGGGGATGACAGATCAACAGAAGAGCATCTGTCAAAGGTGAAGGTATCAATAGTGACATTTTTTTTCTGGCCCAGGGGAGCAAAGTCATTTGGGGAAATGAGCCAATAGATCAAAAAGGCTCTAAATCATTCTTAAGTCAGTACTGCAGTTAATTTACTATCACAAATCACCAAAATATTTATAGCTATTTTTCCAAAGCTTAATGCATATAGAAAGCAGTTAAATAAATCACCAATGTTAATTATCATAATTTGTATTAACAGAGAGGAAGTAATTTTAGATTTCCTAGCCAAAGATCACAGACTGCTGACTATGTTCTATATGTTCAAAGTGTCTCTTCAGTTATGCACCAGGAAATGAAGTAGTTGCTATGAGTTTTAGAATTTGTAACTGATTAACTTGGCTAGTTACCAAACTTCAAAGGAGATCAGTTTCAAGGATGTGAGCTCCACTTGAGCTAGTTAGAACTATTCTGCCTGGATAAGGAGAGAAGAGACCTATGTACTAATCTTCATTTTTCCTACTTTCTAACCATAATGAGCCTGGACAACATACTTGACCTCAGTGAGACTTCATCCATAAGATGAAGATAATACAAATCCTTTTCGCATCTTCTGGACTTTTTGGATATCACTTTCAATTGTATATAACTCTTTAATTCCAACATACTGACCCTCAAAAACAGGGTCAGCCATCTCGAAACTCTGGTTGCAAGGGAGGCTGCGTGAGTTCAGTACAAATCCTCACCTTCATCGTGAAAACATTTCAAAGCCATCTTCCTCTACAGAGACAGTGTTCTGGGCTGGAAGGAAAAGTTCTTTCCTAATTGAAACAATGGAGTTAATTAGTGAGAAAAAATACAATTCCCCAAATTAGGTTCTGGCCAGAACATTTTGATTCAGGATTGCCAAGAAATTCTTATTGGTCACAGAAAGGCCATTTCTACACTAGCAAAGCAAAATGTACCTTGGCAATAGCTCCACAGAGTAGTCACAATGGAGGTATTTTCTCAAAACATCAAGCCACACATTGGAGTGTTAAAAAAGAAAATTACCAAAAACATCCCTTTTTGTACACATATATACTTTGCTTTATCACAGAAACAATCTTTGCTCAAATAGAAAATCACCCAAAAATAGTTATTAGGCTTCATAAGACATCATTATATCATATTAAGGCATTGGTGTACTCTCACCAATAACTCCTCTTGAAAAACAAGAGTGCAACCTCATTGTCTTTGGTTTCCAAAAGGATCTCATCTTAAAGTAATGAGGTCAGAGAAGGGAATGATTCTCAGCAGCTGTTCGGTGGTAGCAATAGCACTCAAGCAGGAGTTAACGGATAGATGATGGTGATTTTAACACTTCCTAGTCCTATAGTATGCGTGGGGACTGTGCTACACTTGAGAGATACAAGAGAGAAGGATTCAGCTAAGGAAGTAACTGGCCATCCAGTTAGGGAGACAGTATCAATAAACAAGGAATATCATACAACAATATATAATCACTATTAGTCCATGATATGCAGATTATGAATCAAACATTCTGCAACCTTTTTTAAAGTAGGAACCCCTTTTTTATTTTCCTCAAGTCTTATAAATAACTATAGGGAAAGGGGGAAGAAAGAGCGAGGACAATATCTCTTATAATCAAATATGTAAGGCCTTGAAACACAATCAGATTTCGGAAAATCCTGCAATGGGAGTTATGAAAGAGTACAATGGAGAATGGGAAAGACTGGAAGGTGGGAGAGATTGGAGGAAGAATCACATGAGGCTCGCCTACCTCATGTTTTGCCCACGTCTTACTCATGGGGCCAGAAGGACCAGGAGAGAAGTACTGCTTTCAGTGACTACAGAGGCAGGAAGAGGTTGCCCAGCAGGCTCTCAGGCTGCATAACTAGAGGGAGAGGTCAAGAAAAGAAGCCAAGGACCAAAGCCAGAGAAGCAAAGTCAAGTGAAGCTCAGCTTCAAGGGATGGGGGTCATGAGGCGAGAAGCTGGTGAGATCAGAACAGGAGGTGCTAAAGGCAAGGCGAGTGAGCTGAGTTCAAAACTGAGATCCCCAACAATGTCAGGGTACAAGGAGACCGATCCCAAACTAGTGCCTGCTTTGCAGCCTCTGTGTACATGTAACATTTCCAAGAATAGAGGAGCACTGAGCAACCAGAAGTAGACAGTATGCAAAGAGAAGAGGCAGAATAAAACATTTTAAAAATAAAATCAACAGCTAATGCAACCAGGTTTATCTAATAGGACATTTTGGAATAAAAATCTTTTCATTAGTCAGCTGGTCCCTTTGTAGCCCTTTTAAAGACTTTTTCATTGTTATCTGGGTTGACATCATTTTTATGATGTCATAAAAGAAATTATTTTCCCAACCTACCCTCCATGGGAACGAGAATACATGGAAAACCATATGAACTGTATTCCAAAAATATTGTTTAGGTTAAAGGACATCCAACTACAATGCAACAATTGAGCCAGATAGAGTCAGGGGTGACCTGGCACAGCTTTTGCCCGATGAGGTGGACTCATCCTCTGACCTCACCATTGTCTCACTCTGCTACCATTTTCATGTAGAATTACTCCATTTTATTCATGCACTTTCTGCATACTCTGCAAATTATTAGACTAGGAACCAGTTTCTGGCTTCCCAGTTAAAGCTATCAGAGAATATTCAAGGTAACCTAAGTCACCTGATTAACCCTATCCTACCTTCACTTTATACCTGAAAACAAGTCTCTGATGTAGAGTGAAGCATAAAGGCCAAGGACAGAATCTAGAGAACAGATCAGGAGGGTTCCAGCTCATCACACCCAACTTGGAGCTACATGTCTCTTTTTTTTTTTTTTTTTTTTTGCGGTACGTGGGCCTCTCTCACGGTTGTGGCCTCTCCCGTTGCGGAGCACAGGCTCCGGACGCGCAGGCTCAGTGGCCATGGCTCACGGGCCCAGCCGCTCCGCGGCATGTGGGATCTTCCCGGACCGGGGCACGAACCTGTGTCCCCTGCATCAGCAGGCGGACTCCCAACCACTGCGCCACCAGGGAAGCCCTATATGTCTTTTTGAAATGGATTTTACAGAATTTCTAGCACTTGCACAAAAATCATCAAATATGTAAAAATGATTGAATTTGACAGATTCAGTGCCAGTTATTAAGGTTAATGTTGAACATAACTTCATCATAAAGTAAAATCACATTTGTTTCATTTGCTTAATGTCTGGGCTCTTCAATTTAACATATATTGAACATCTACTATGTATCAGGCTCTGCTAGGCACTAGGAGCATGAATATGAATAAACAGCGTAAGACATTGTTCCCATCCTCAAAGCACTCCCAATCCAGTAAAGGGAGATGGATCCATAAACCAATGACTAAAATACAATGTAAACCTACTGCTGTGGAATTAGTAAAAAAAAAAAAAAAAAAAAAAAAGGGCATATATATATATATATATAT